>NC_133594.1:11267454-11498894 GCF_964106895.1 Numenius arquata
GTAGAATGCCTCCAGTCCAGGCATCTCCAGACTCGTTGGGCAGGGTGGCATGGGGAGGAGACAGAAAAGAAGTGTCAGACTGTCTCTCCAGATGGGATCTTGTACTAGGAATAAAATACAGCTGTTACACCTCCTTGCCCTGGCTGTCCTACAAACTTACCCACCATCTGAGGACTGCTCCCCAGGCTTTGAACACGGCATGTGTTTACCACGCTGCTATACACCACGCAATAGTTATGCTTGTGTTTTATTCTCAGATGCATACTGGCAACTGAAGAAAGCTCAGCTGGAATCCAGCCATTCACTTGTTGGCCGTGTGAACACGCTTGCAGAGAGGACTGTGGTGAGTCCTGCAGCCCCAGCAGAAGCAGCAGGAGCTGCTGGGGTGGACTTGCTGGCACCTACTGGTGTTTGAGGTCACTTTGCCAGCAGTTATGCCTGTGGCCTTTTCTGGGCTGCTGTTGGAGAGTGTGACCAATACAGCTATAACTTGTGCTGTGATCAAACAAGCAAAGTGTTGCTTCGGGTTGACTCATCTCACTGAGGTCGAGGCTGGACAAGAGAGTTCAAAATGTCAAGGCAGATCTCTTTTCCCTAAGATATCACTGGTTGGCCAAGGAAGTGTCCTCACACCAGTGAGGACATGCAGGCTATTGCCAAGGCATAGCTGATGATCAGGCAGAATCAGGGCTCTGCACTGAACTAAAACATCTTTTCCGTGGCAGATTCCTGAGAACGTCTTCACAAGTGATGTCCAAGACATGAACCTCTCTGTTGCGCTTGGTGCTCTTGATGTCTTGACAACTGTTCTGAGGAAAGCAGAGACACCTGTGCTGGAGTCATCTGACCTCCTTGCGGTGCTTCAGTTACTAAAGCAAGTTTCTGATGTGGAAGTCCAGGAGGGAGAGGATCTGGAGATGTTGGAGCAGTTGGGCCAGTATTACATGGAAGTGACCGAGTTAATCTTGGAAGAGCAGAATATTGAAACATGGTCCTCAGTCAGCCAGGTAACGGTGTCACCAGCTGTCTGGCTGCTGTGTGCCACATCTGTTCATCTTGTGTGTGCAGCTCCTTGGCCTGCTGTATGACCACAGGCTGGGGACCTGGGCTTGCATGGTCACATCTAGCCTTTCTGGCCGTTTTCTGGAGGTTGTGAAACTGCTGCAAGCATGGGCATGGAGCCTCTTTGCCAGCACAAATAAGGGCCAGCTACCTTACTGTCGCCTCAGTTGTTGGAGGTGCAAACAAGTTCTTCTGCAAACAAGTGCAGGCGAATGGTGCCTTCCTTGCAAGCCCCTCCAGTGGTTGTCTCAGCTCTCTTCAAGCTTCTCCTCTCTGTCAGCCTGGATTTACAGGGCTACACACAGTTTGCAGATTTGCGGTGCTTTGTGGATTCTTTGCTCCCACGTCCTGCTGTCTCTGGCAGGGCAATGCCCTTCACTTTATGGTTTGTTGTATTTTCCGTGGGTGGGCTGCCAAGGAGCTATCTGTCATTAGCCCCCACGCTGTTCAAAACACCGCCAGGCTTTGTGTGAGGGATTTCCATCATCCCGCCCCCGTTTCTCCATTAGCATCTTCCCTTCTCACGTGGGTCTTTTGTGTCTGTTGTATGGTCTGCACTCTCCACTTGTCTCTGGGAGATGTGTGACAGTGTCTGGCCTGGCCAGTGCTCCAGGAACCAAGCCAGGGACCTCCAGAGATGAAAGGATGCTGAATAGTTCGGTTTACCTCATCGCTTGGAGTTGCTTGGGTCTCCGTGGCCACAATTACTCACAGCTTCTCGATAGTGGCATAGAACCAGCTCTGGCCCAGTGTAGCTGGTGCAGCAGATGTATCTGCTGAAGGAGAAAGGCTTTGATTTTGGGTGGCACTTGTGCTGCCCAACACGTGCAGGACCTTGAGTAATAGGACCAGTCACCCACTGCCCTTCCAGCAGCAGAGTCTATTTCTGGGTGAAACCTCTTCCAGGAAGAGAGCGTGGTTGTTCTACAGCTTTCCAAAGGTCAGGAATCAGGTCTAAAAAATCTACCTTTTCTCCAGAAGCTTATTTAGTTATTTATTTTCGTGCTGTTTTGATGACTTTGTATAAAGACCAGCAAGTGTCCCTCATTGCCAGTCTTGTCTTTGTTGCTGAAGGAACTGGGAACATCCTTTATTGAAGAAATCAAAGAAAAGCAAAGCAAAAGCCTTGAGTCCCAACTTCCCTTTTTTTCTGCCAAGGACCAAGCATTTAAGAAAACTTGTGAGCTGTGGGCAGCATGAGCCGGTGGTGCAGGTGCTGATTTCCTTTGCTCTCTCTGTTTTTGCAGGTTATCAGAGGGCCCATGGCTCTTGTTGAGCTCTGTGACAGGATGGTGTCACACTTAGCTCCACTGCTGACCGCAGGGAGGACAAAGATCACGATCCAGCATGGGAATGTTGGTGAGTGGCACTAGCAGAGCTTGGGGAGGGCATCTAACTGGGACCCAGCTCAGCCATCCTATCTACGTCCCAGTCCAAGTCCACTCCTGGCACCTCTCCTCCTCGGGCTCATCTCTTGCTAACCCTATGGCCTTCTCCCCGTTCCCTTTGTGCAGAAGTGTCACAGTGTGGCAGACATCTCTCACACTGTGGGTTGTAAGAGGATTGTAAGAAACCTTTGGGCGCAGGAGACAGACTGAGCCCAGACGGACATGGTTTGCGCTGAAAGGGATCTGTCTGCTGCTGCTGCTGTGGGTCTTGGCTGGGGTTCTGATGTCCTTGTGGTACTCTGCTGCTACCTTCTGGTAGCAGAAGCTCTGGAGGAAGGCTGAACCCTGGTTCAGTACCTGATTTTACCTCTTCCACAGGGATGGAGGTCAGGAAGCTGGACATGAGCGGGCAGGAGCTGAGTAGCGAGGCGTACCTGGTCCGGAGCCCTGAGAAAGGCAGGCATGACCTCATTGAAGTTCCTGCAGAAGAAATGCAAAGACTGAAAGCCAGAGGTGGGTTATGACGCCTGTGCTTCCCTGGGTCCCCCCAGGGCATTTCTGTGGCACCTTCCTTAACGGCAGGAACTCATTACCCTGCACACATGCGATTTGAAGAAGTGTGGGGAGGAGATGCCCGTGGTGAAAGGGAGATGGGCTGTGGGGGAGAGATTATCTACAGCCTCTCTACAGGCCCAGCTTGGAGCTGGGGGTGCCCTGGACCCCAAGTGTCACAGCCCCAGATGAGGGCCGCAGTGCTGGAGCAGGGGCTGCTCAGAGCTGCCCTGGGTGCTCGCATCCCATCCCACAACGCTCTCTCTGCCCAGGTCTCCGCAGAGTCATGGTGAAAAACATGTGGTTCGGCTACAGCTCCCTGCAGCGCTGCCTCTCCGGTGCCGGCAGCAGCACTGTCTTCCAGGACGTGGCTGCCTCCGACGGAGGACAGAAGTAAGTGAAACAGACCCCCCCCTGCACCCTTGGGTTGCCCTCTTAGCACCACAGGAGAATTCATTTCCAAGTCTGTGTTGAGTATCTCGGTGCCTCTGTTTTGGGGTCACCTCCACCCTGCTTCATCCCACCCCATTTGTCCTTGTCCCTGCTTTCTCCAACATGCATGTGGAGACCGGACCACGGGAGGGGGCTCCGGGGGCAGTGCTTTGTGGAGGCAGAGGCCCTGTGTGGTGTGTGCCCCTGTGCCTTGGTGCACCGTGGTGACTCTTTTGCCTGCCTCTCCTTCTCCTGAGGGTACCTAGGACAGGATGGGGACAGAGCCTGGGGGCTGCTGCAGGGTCCCCTCTGGCTGGGGCAGAAGCTGCAGGAGCCAGGGTGCCTCCATGGATGGGGGCTGTCAGAGTGGGGTGGAAGGCAGAGTCCTGCTCCCGGGGAGCTCTGAACACTAGGTGGGGATGGCAGCTCACACATCCCGGCACACACCGCTCCTTCTCTGGGCCTTTGGCTCGGCCATTGCCGCTGCTCAGCTGCCAGCCACTTAGGATGCTCCAGTGCCTCCTCTGTACCGTCACCCGCTGTGGTCATGGCAGGGAGTGGTGGTGTTTTCTATTTGCCAGCTAATCTGGGGTGCTTTCTGCCCTGTGCCTTTGCTGGTGGCACTGAAGCACTCCAGAAGCGGCTCTGGATCTCTCCAGCAGTCTTGTATAACGTGAGATCCTGTTTTCTTGTGGTTCCCATGCCTGCGAGCAGCGTGCTTTCCCTGGCAGGTACCTGAGCACCACGGTGGGCACTGCTATCATCTCCTCTGCTCTGCTCAGTGACTACCAGGAGATCAGCACGTCCGTGCGCTACCGCCTGCAGCACCGCGTCCAGGTACCCCCAGCCGGGGCTGTGCTCCCCAGCAGCATCGTGCAGCCTGACCCCGAGGGTGTGCCCGGCCTTGGCCCAAGGACCCCCAGAGCTCCTGGACTTAGGGGAGTCCCATGCCCAGGTCTCTCACCTCGACTCCTGTTTCCACGGGGAGGTGTTTGTCCTGTGCTGACAGACCTTGTTGCAGCCGAGTGAGTGAACTGCATCAGTCCACGTCCAGTACCTGCATGGCTGTGTAATCTCTTCTTCTCCCTCTCTGCCTGCAGGACCTGCCCAATAAGCTGCTGGGGCCCATCTGTGCCTTCTGGAACTTCAGCCTCAGGTGCCTTGTTTCAATTTGGGTCCCTCCTAGATTTATGAGCTTTTATTTCCACTGGAAAACCAAACACAACAATATAAATGTAATGGTAAGGGCAGGGATCTGTAATTCTTTGCCTGCTTTGCACGCTGGCATCCTCTATCTGCTGGAATAGAGCACTCTCCTGGGAAGATTTCCTTTGGAAAAGTCACTCACAAGCAAGTGACCTTTAATGACGTATGTACAACTGAAATGGAAAGCCCTAGTTAATTATGATTGTTGCCTGCAACAAAGAAGGGTTGGTCTGAGATATATAGCCCAACAGACATGCAGGACTCCCAGCCTCATAAATACTGCTTGGCATTGAGATGTGTTTTTGCTGAATGTCACTGCAGTGAGACCATGAGATTGTGATATATTATGGATCAGTAATTAAGTCATTCAAGTGCAAAAAAACTCCTTAGAGTCCCAGTCTTGTAACAGGCATGGATTGGTTTGGGGAAGGTAGGAAGAGGGTGTTTTCGGAAGCAGCTGGTTACTGCACAGACAGTTCCATTAGCCCTGCTCCGAGTTTGATCTTCCCTTGATCTCAGCAAATCTGCTGAGACACAGGGTGAGCCAAAGGGAAGTCCAGGTGAAGACCTGTCTCTGATATCCTCTTCTACCTCCTTTCAACTTTGCTTCTTCTGGGAGAATGGAATTCCCTTAACGCCTTGGCTTTCTGTTGAAGTGGATGGTAATTTCCATGTGTTTTCTCTGGGTTTTTTTGCTGCATCTTAGCCCAGATGCTGGTGGGATGTGGTCCACAGCCGGCTGCTCTGTGGTGACATCTCTTCTGGACTCCACTGCCTGTTTTTGCAACCACACCACGAATTTTGCTGTCCTGCTGCAGGTGTACGAGATGCAGGTCAGCGAGGAGCCTTTCTCTTCCACTCTGGGGGGTGGGGGCCAAAAACTGCCAGCAGTCTGTGGTTAATCTGCGGGGGGCTTGCGTCTTCTGTTGTTTCATGGTTGCAGAGGACCGCCAAGGAGGAGCTCACACTGCAGACCCTGACTTTTATTGGATGCGGAGTTTCCTTCTGTGCCTTGATAGTTACCTTCATTTTATTCTTGGCAGTTGGGTAAGAAAAGTCCAGACACTCATAGCCTTCTCTGTATTTTTTGTTTGATATTTTGCTTTAGAACAAGTATCCAGATGAGGTATCCTTTGCCAGTGTGGGGTGATGCAGGTGTGTGGGGAGGGGTGGGGGCTGCACTGGTGGTCGGTAGCAGGGGGAGGGAGGGGAGCGGTTGCCGTTGGCTTGGGAGGGGGGCCCGTGCTGGCTGTTTCTGTGGAGGTGCTTGTATGAGCTGTGCACACACCTGAGTGTCCCTGGGAAGACTTTTATCAATGACCAATAATGTTTACCACAAAAGCTGCTCTGCTGGAGTTAATTTTTATAAAATAAACGGAGCAAAGACTATTTCTTCAGTTGCCAACCCTTCTGTGTCACTTGGCAAGCACAGAGGTCTGCCTGGTGAGCACGTCAGTGCCTCCTCCACCTTCTCTTCCTCGTTGCCTGTTCCTTGAGCACTAGCCAGGGTCTGCGAAGCCATGCCTAAGCATGTCCCCAGCACCAGGTGCTTGCCCAGCAGGGCAGCCCTTTGCCTCTTTGGACTCGTCTCTGCAGCGAGTAGCAGAGAGATGGCAGGTCACCCAGGCAGGTCTGCACAGCCCAGCAAGGACTCTGGAGGACACGCGCACCCTTTCATTTCACCCATGAGCAGCATGCTCTGGTGGGAGGTGTCCCTGCCCATGGCAGGGGGGTGGAACTTGATGATCTTTAAGGTCCCTTCCAACCCAAACCATTCTATGATTCTATGATTTGACTGCAGTTGAGGGCTTTCTCTCTCCATCCTCAGTGTCCCCAAGAGTGAACGAACAACCGTGCACAAGAACCTCATCTTTGCATTAGCTGCCGCAGAAGCTCTGCTCATGTTCAGTGAATTGGCCAAGAACAACCAGGTAAGCTCACCACAAAGTGTCCTATGCAGCCAGCTGGACCAGGCCTGCTCCAGCATCATTTTCACAGCAAACAGAACAGTGTAATCCCCTTTATTAATGTTTTGTTAATTACTTGTAACTTGCATCTAGGAAAGAATTGTGTCTCTGGAGATATGCACGTATGCATCATGCAATCTGTCAGGAAAATTCACTTCTTTTTCCTGACAGTTTGTTTCTGACAAAAAAAATCATTCAGGAAATGTAAGTAGTTATAAAACAGCAACATACAGTTCTGTCCCCTTCTGTGTCCTCTTCCACATCCCGGGGCTGGATCAGGCAGCTCTGAGATGAGAGAGCTGCAAGGGAAGTCCAAGAACTGCAGGAAAAGATGCTGTCAGTTCCCTCTTCTGTGGTTTGCGATGGTCACACAGGTGAAATGAGCTGCAACAGTTGGGCTAGTCATGTGTTGCAATTTTAAGAACTCTTCCTGGGGCTTGTGGATGTTTAAATACGTTTTTTCACATTCTGCAGCATAATTTGGAGGTTGCACTCTTCCTCCTGACCACAGACATGCTCCCAGAGGACTCCTCCTCCTGAAACGGTGTGATTTCTCATCTCTCCAGGTGCTGTGTTTCACAGTCACTGCCTTCCTTCATCTCTTCTTCATGGCAGCCTTTTCGTGGATGCTGGTAGAGGGGCTTCTGCTGTGGAGCAAAGTGGTAGCCGTCAACATGAGTGAAGACAGGAGAATGAAGTTCTACTATCTGACAGGCTGGGGTATCTACAGACTCCTCTGCGCTGGGCACTCAGAAAAACGTGTCCATTTCTTTCTCTAGCAAAAGTTTCAATAGAAGAGATTCCAGAATGCTTGGTTTGTTTCCGTATGCGAGTTGGGTACCACTGCTCTGCAGAGGCTTTCTTACCTTTATGTGTCAAATTGCTGGTCCTAGAATGTAAGCTAAAAAGCATTTCTGCTATTTTTCTAAAACCAAGAGTTCAATACAAAAAAAAAACAACTGCAGAAGAAAGTTTATGGTAAGTTCTTGTTCTGGGAGAGCATTACTACAGTCTGATAGTGATCAAAATATAAATATGGTCCAGACTAAGCACCCTTTATTCTGAGTGCACCTGTTAGGGACGTAGAATTCATTTGAATAACACGAGTTTCATATCAAAGAGGAGCCTCTTCAGGTCAGTGCTCCTTGCAAAACACACGCCTAGTTGGACATCGGACAACTGGTTCAAATATTTTGGATTGTTTTATGTCTATGATTGTCCATTTCGTTAAAGAAGCAATCCGAGGAGTAAATTGCTTTGATCAGGACTCAGGACTTGGAATGCTTTATACCTCAGAGGGTGATGTTGACAGCGTATAAATCTGGTCTTGTAGAGCTGGGAGAGATTTCAGCCACAGTAAATTGATGTTGCTCGTGGGGTTTCAGAGGCTAAGCCGCCTCACGCTGCAGCGTGTCTGGTCACGGGGGGTTTGAAGCAATTGTCTGGAGCGTGGCTGACCCGCACGGGTCATCTCTGCTTTTCCTGGGGTTTAATTTGTGCTTTTTTTTTTTTTTCCGCAGGCCTTCCCATCGTTATCGTGGGTGTGACCCTCGCAACTTCCTTTAACAAGTATGTGGCAGACAACCATTGCTGGCTGAACGTTCAGACCAACGTCATCTGGGCCTTTGTTGGGCCCGTTCTCTTCATCCTGGCAGTAAGTGCCAAAACCTGCTGGGAAGGTGGGATTCCTCCGTGCCTGGTTTTAGGAAAGCGTTGCAGAGTCCGGGGGGTCAGTACCTCTCTAGCTGAGGCGCTCACTTTGTTATGCTTTAGATAGACTTTCACAACACAAATAAATCTCTTTAACCACAGCAGCTTTTTTTAGAGAAAAAGAGTGCTTTAGGAAAATTTTGCTGACCGGTTCTTGTATTGGCTGGTAAGTTAGGAATGTAGATAAATGTGTAGGTTGACTGTGACGTTGCCTTAGCTAAAGGCCTGGTTTTAATATGGGAACATCTACGTCCTTGAAGTAGTATCAGTATCATTAGACAACATGGTAGCAGAAAAAGATGCAATATTTAAGGGGTCTGTTAAGCGTCTATACTTAACAGGGAAGACATCCTGTGGGAGAAGTTTTGAGATAAGTTTTATAGATTTCACACTTGTGTGGATAACTCTATGGAGTATTTTACTCACTGCTTTCTCAGGAGTGACACGTTTCTCCCCAAGTTCTGACACTCAATTATTGAGTTCCTGGCAGAAAAATCTCACCCCGGTGGAGCTGAGATAACAGAAGGTGACTGGGTCCGATGGCTCTCCTCTGTCAGGTGAACACCTTCGTGCTGTTCCGGGTGGTGATGGTGACTGTGTCCAGTGCTCGCAGGAGATCAAAGATGCTGACACCCAACAGCAGCCTGGGGAACCAGATTGGAGTTCAGATATGGTGAGCAGGGAAGGGGTTTCCCAGCCTTGGCTGCTCTGGGTATGAGATGGTGGAATTATTGTTAAATTGAGAGTCTTTGTGTTGGCAAAGTGAAAGACCATGAGTTGGAGGAGTCAGGGCAGAGAGGATTTTCTCCTCCAGAGTAACTGTATCACCCAAAGGTAGTCTGTCTGCTGTAATGTCTGTGCCGCTGAGAAGCCCAGCCAGCACTTTCAGCCTGAGGAATCCGCTGCTGGACTCCAACGTTTGCACTCACACTCCTAATTCTCACCACTTTGGGATGGGAGACCCTTGGCAGCGTCTGCTGAAATCAAAGCAGAATCAGCTTCTCTTTTCTTCACAGTTTGAAGGGGTCATAACTGAATTTCTCCCCCACCCGTCCCATCCTCAGCACTTGTGTGTGCCTCTCAGCGGGATGCCAGCGGTAGAGGGTGCTGGGGTTTGGGCTGTCTGCAGTAAAAAGGATTTTCTATATGAGTTTGGGAACTGGTGGATGGAAAGTATCGCTGGTGGGGATTTCATACATGGGAAGGAGAGGTGGTGTAGACTTCTGTAATCAGTCGATATAGAGAGACCTCTAAAAAACTGCTGCTTGAGTCATTACTTTATCATCCTCTGTGAATCTTTATTGTTGTTAGCTGGCGCCGGATACCCCTGTGCTAGACACGCATTGTTCCCCTCTATCATAAATAAATTTTCCCGAATTTACAGAAGCACGAAGATAGGGTATTGCTGGAGGGCAGGGTGACATCTATATGCTAATAAAACAAATACTGAAAGCCCTCCTTGTAGCAGCAACTGGGGGGAAAATAGCTGTTTTCTCATGGCTAATGACGTCAAAGAGCTCCCTTTTTGCTAACTCTCAGCGATAAATGAAGAGCTGGGCTGGCACACGGCGGGCTGAGAGGTGAAGTGTTTGGTTTTCCCCCTCTTAACTAATTTTGTTTGCAAAGGAATTTGTTCCGTAGCTACCATCTTGGGTGCCTCTTGGTGGACACATCGTCTGAAAGGCACTTGCTGGGGGAGGAGAGCTGTCTCCAGCATCTTCTGCAAGATAGAGGCCGGGGTGTTCCTAAACCCCTGGAGTTTTTCCAGGGCAGATCCACTCAGTGCTCCATAACCTAACACAGATGCCCCAGGCAGATCACGGGGAGACCTGGGGCAGGGTTTGCAGAGCCAGGAAGGGTGTTTGCTAGGACACCCTGGGTTCAGGGATGAGGGGCACAACAGGGACCCCCGTGGAGAACTGGTGGCTGGGAGGTGGGTGCCAGCGCACAGTGTTTTGGCTTTGAAGTGTGCCCAGGTGACTCTGAGCTCTTCTTCCTGGCAGGGCCACAGCCAAGCCCGTCCTGGTGCTGCTGCCTGTGCTGGGGCTGACCTGGGTGTGCGGGGTCCTTGTCCACCTCAGCATCATTTGGGCCTATGTCTTCATCGTGCTGAACTCTCTCCAGGTGAGTCCTCTGCCAGGTGGATGCTCACATCACAGCCGAGCAAGTACCTGTGGTATCTTGTGCTTCAATGTACTCTACATGTCCTAGTAGCTGGGGACATTTGTCAGCTCTGAAGCCCAGCCAAGCCTTCCCAAGCCACTGTGCTGTTTTGTCTGAGGAAACTGAGTTCATGCTCCCCAGATATGAAATACAGCCCTGGAGACCTTGTTCATCCAATGGCTTTTAGATGCACCAGTCTTGAGTGTCTTACTGGTGCCACAGCTCCCAGTGCCTGCTAAGAGCTGCACTGGAATCTGGTGGGGTGCAGGAGCATTAGGTGGGACAGATTGTGGGCTGATGATCAGAACCTCGCACAGGGAGGCTGGAAGTGTGTGTGCTGTTTCTAGCTCTGACTTCCAAGACCTTGGGTGAGTCCTGTCATCTCCTTCAGCCTCTTCGTTCCTCTTCAGGTAGCATTAGTTGGCTACATTTTTAAGATTATTTGCTTGTCTTGGTGTCTTCCAGGGCCATGGCTGTTGACTACCATACTTCAGTGATGTTATTAATTTGTTAGTATTAATAGGGATCTCTATAGGGCAGAAAGTGACCCTGGTGTGTAAAGCAATACTTCACATTTGCTTCTATGTTTACTGATTTCATCAAAAGAGTTTAACAAGCCTGTATGTGGTTAAGACAGCAAAGCAAACTGTATTTGTCACAGCAGCCAGGAGCACTCAGTTCTGCAGTGAGGTAGGACTGTTCCCAGGACCTCGGGATATCTGAAACTCAGGGACACATGGTGACAAAAAGTCCCAGAACATGTGCTCGCCACCTGCGATTCAAAGCGTCAGCCCCCTTATTGGCAGAAGCTTTCCAGACCTGGAGAGAAAGCAGCTGTAGATGGAGCTAGAGAAGCACCAAACGGCACTGCTGCTGCCATGGCAGGAGGGGAGAGTCCAAGGTGGGTGGTGGGGGTCCCTGCAGGCACCTCCTGGGGGCAGGGACCCAGCCAGGGGGAACAGGCAAGGGCTCAGCCCAGCCCCTGGGACTCAGACTGTGCCAGGATAGTACCTGGGGATACCCACACCCCCAGAATAGTGCCTGGGGGTACCCACACCCCCAGAATAGTGCCTGGGGTGCCCACACCCCCAGGATGCCATCTGGGGGTACCCACACACTCATTCCTGTCCCTTTGCACTGGGCATTCACAGAGTTTTCAGAGTCCCTTGCCCAGTGCCTGGGGAAAAATCCTACTCCAGGGGATCCAAGTCAAGAGAGCAACTGAGTACTACCCTCCAGACCACTGGGATCCAAAGAGTTCTCCACCCCCATCTCCCTTTTTTTTTCCTCTGGATTCAGTAGAAATTGTCTCCTGCTGTAGCTTTCCCTTAAGGAGCAGCAGAGCTCACAGTGCTTCCCTCTGGCACACTTGGCGGGTTTCAGTGTAGCATTGGCCTGGCTCTCCAAGGGTGAAATGCGGGCGTTATCACCACGTGCACGAGATGGGTGGTTGCTCCAGGGATGTTCTGGCTGTGGCTGGCGTGGGTCCAGCGGCCGGGTGCTGCTCACGCACATCCGTCGGCTCTCAGATGGGGATGTTCCAAGGCCAGACAAGGGACGCCTCTCCACATCTCCTCTATTAAGGATATCAAAGGGTGGCAGGAGGCCTGTCCTAACTGTAATTAAATATAGCATCAGTTCTCCTTGCCTCCTCATGCTATGCTTAAGTTATTGCACAGAAGAGAACTCCAGGTGCTGTCATGAGGTGAGCCTATGTCCAGCCCAGCCTACGTCCTCCGTGGGCCACTTGGCTTCCGTTCATCGCTGGTGCCAGCAGAGGGGCTGTGGGATGCTGGCTGTGGCAACATGGATGCTGGGCACATAGGTTTTTTGAGAGACAAGGAATAACTCCTGAAATGAATAAATATGTCCTCTGGATGATACATCTCCTGAGACTCCCTCTCACAAACCACAACAACATCCACCTTGGGTGAGACAGGAGCTGAGGTGTTTGCTGGATCAGGATTTATTTTCTTCCCTTGCTTTCTAAGTTGTTGCTGCTTTTGGTTTTCTTCTTTCTCCTAAAGCTCAGGAGGAGCTGTGGATGTTGTGTGGACAGTCGAGGGTTTGCCCATGAATATGCTGTGCTTGTTTGGCTCTGTCCCTTCATTACCACCTTCAGGTCAATTCGCAGGTTACCCCGGAGGAGGAATGCTGGTGGGAAGCTGTGGAGTTGGGAGAAAGCAGGGACAAAGCCGTCCCATTTCAGCCCCTTTGCTGACTGTCTTAGGGATCACCTTGGAATTTCCTTTGAGGCCAGCGTGCTGCTTCATGCGCGAGTCTTGTGCAGGGAAGCTTTGCTGCAGTGCTTGTTTGTTTGTTTGACTGCTTTCTGTTTATCTGCGGAAACCAAAGCCTGTCTTCAAGGTTACTCTGTGCGTCGACACCAAACATGACAACTCCTTCTCCAGCCAGGCAGCACGGGAATTCAGCCGAGTGATGGACTGTGCTGTGGCGGCGGTGGCTGCGGTGGCCACCCCACAGGCTGGCGAGCAGGAACCTTCCCTCCAGCTCAGGATTTCGGAGGGAGCAGCACCGACACCCTGCCAAGCACCCAGTGCTGAGTGGAGGTGTTAAGAAACAGTGTAGGTAGAACCCACCAGCTTCATTTGAAGTTGTAGAGCTGGAAGGATGGTCCTGAGGCTCAGGGCAGGGACTTACAGAGCCACTTGCTGTCTCTGGTGAGAGGGGAGCAGGAGATGGTGCTGCTCCTGGCTGGGGGGTTTCTGGACAGACGGACACCAGGCAGGAGCATCCTTCCTGCTCTGCGGGCCCCAGAACATGCTGTGCTCTCAATCATAGAATCATAGAATGGTTTGGGTTGGAAGGGACCTTAAAGATCATCCAGTGCCACCCCCTGCCCTGGGCAGGGACACCTCCCACCACACCAGGTTGCTCCAAGCCCCCTCCAACCTGGCCTTGAACCCCTCCAGGGATGGGGCAGCCACAGCTTCTCTGGGCAACCTGGGCCAGGCTCTCACCACCCTCACAGCAAAGAAATTCTTCCTGAAATCTCGCCTGTGGCCACCTAGCGCCTGCCCTGCCGTGGGTGGGGAGAGGCTGGGACCAGGACATTGGGGGCCCTGCCAGGAGAAGATGGCACGCAGGCAGGAGGGTAGGCAGGAACGGGCTCCTCCAGAGCAGCATCTCCGCTTCCGCCCGCCGCTGCAGCTGGGCCTCCTCTCCTTCCTCGGTCTCCTCCCAGCCGACCAGGCGGCTCCCCCCCCTCTCCCCACGCTCATCCAGAATGATTACTTCAAGGAAGACCTGCCTTGGCAGCCCGACCAGAAATCTGGTCTGGGGGAGTGACCAGCATTGCTGGCTGAAGGACAGGTCATGGCACGGCGCCAGGGTACTGCTACCATTACGCCTGCCAAGAGCTCGCAGATGAAGAGCGAGGCTCATTGAAGACAAGATGGATTACTCTTCTTGCTGCGGCTGATTTATCTAGCTGCGATAACAAACACCCCACAGATATAACATAAATCTGGTGGACCAGATAGGGCTGCCTTAAGGCCAAAATCGTTGGTCTGGAGCTGTAATTAGCCCCAGGCTGTGGCCTCCAGGCCCATAGGAAGGGTTGTCCGGGTTGGGGCTGAGCAGAGCCCCTGGGTCCGTACCCCACTGGATTTGGGTCAGAGGGTCCTGTTAACGCTGTGGTCTGTCACTGCGTGGGACAGAGGGACTGTCCCTGGCATCATGTGTGGCACTTGGTCTGCGGGAGGCAGCTGAAAGTCCCCCCGGGATCGATGCTCAGTGGAAAGGGAGGTCTGCTTCCCAGATCTCAGCTCCCCTGGAAATTAATTCCTGGTGGTTTCTGTTTCTGAGGCCTGAAGGAGGTGTTTCCTGGGGGATTTTGCACGCACAAATGAACAGGAGCACAGGAGAGCTTTGGTAAGCTGAGCACCCAGTGAGAGACGCCTGCTCCCCCCAAATGAAATGCAGGAAGAGGAGAAGGAGGAGGAATGGGGCATGGACTGTCTCTCCTTTGTACTCTCTGTGAGGAGCCTGGTCTCAAGTGTCATTTTAAGGAAGGTGCTTCCTGCCCAGCTGTCCCTGGCCCACCGTCTGTGCCCCTGCCCCTCAGCCCGGGTCCTCACCCATTCTAGGACTCATCAAACCCATTTCCTCCCATGCCAAGTGGCACAAACCAGCCGTACATCCCTAACCCTGCCTGTGCTCTCTCCTTTTCAGGGCCTGTACATATTCCTGGTCTATGCAATCTATAACAGCGAGGTAAGAGATGCCCCTGGCTGGGGCTCAGCCACTCATCACAGCGGCTGTTTATTAGCAGTTGGGGGGTAGCTGGGGTTGTAGTGGGTGCAACAGGCAGCATAGCCCCGACTGTGCTTCTGGGACAGCGGTTGCGTTTTCTCCATGACTTGCTGGAGGATCTCTTGCTCTGCTAGAGCTGCTGTGGCCCCCTCTAATGTCCTTGCTCTGCTCCAGGTGAGGAATGCCATCCAGAGGATGAAGGACAAGAAGAAAGCACTCTCGTTCACAGTAAGTTGCAAGGAGACCCTGCTGTCCCCTTTGTTCATTGTGCACCCACCAGAGGAGGGCCATTCATGTCCGTTTGGACTCCTTTGAGGAGATGATGTTGTAAAGAAGTCTTATTTTTCTTGTCTTATGTAGAGATGGCAGAGGCTGTCTCCCTTCTGTGCAGTCCTGTTGGACAGCACAGACCCAAAGATAATCTATCCTGATGAGGCAGCAGCCTGCTGTACCTGGGTGGGATGGGAGTCAAAGTCCCAGGGGCTGCAGGGCAGATGAAATCGATCTTTAAAGTTGGACCTGGGTCTAGCAAAGACTTATGTTGCAATTTTCACTGTCCTGTACCTCTTCCCTGTCATTACAGAACTGCTCTCATCCCATCAACTACTTATCAAGTCCGAGAAACACGACCTCCTGGGAGACAGGGAAACTAAGTCCTTCTGCAGCTGAGAGTGCCTTGTCGAGCCCTGTGCAGAAAGACCCTCCAGTGAAGAACATCACCAACAAAGGTAAAGAGGGTTGCCATTGCTGTTGGCCCAGGCTGTGTGATGAGACCACAGTAAAATGTGGTAAAATTACTCATTTGCACGCTGTGCCTCTGTGAGCACTCGGGGTCTGGTGCTGCAAATGCAGGACGGGATGAAGGATTCCCGGGGAAGGCAGGGACCATGATGTGGATCTCAAAGGGACCAGGTTTGTGCCTGCGGGCTGGCTGGGTGTGGGCATGGGGGGATCTCATCACGATGTTACGCAGCATTGCATTCTCTTGACACAAGAATCCATGTCTGTGTCTTAAAATGAATTTTCTGGGGAAGGAGGGGCAAAGGTGGCAGTAGGAAATAGGGTTTTTAGCAACTAGAAAGAAAGGTGTTGTGTGCTCCAGACAGTTTGTGGGTGCAATTATTCAGGTAACCTGTTTGGTCCCTTTGCTCCAGTGGGAGATACTTAGGGGACAAAAAGTTCTTGGTAAAGCATGAATATTTCTACTCCCTAGTCTCCAAACTCATTGTGCTGCTTCACCCCTTAGGAAATTTTGGAGCCAAAATTCCCATGGGGATTTCATCAATTATGTCACCTGAGAGACCGGTATGTAATGTCTTCTGTTATTCTTCCACCTTCACCCACACACAGAGCACAGTGGTTAGGTAGGAAAGGTGCCTCGTGGTTCCAGCGAGGGGCTGGGGACACCTGGTAGCGTTACCAGCTCTGGCACAAATGCAGTGGTTTGTGTTCAGTCCATCCCAGAAGCTGCTTGACTTACCCACCCTGTGTGCAGACTGAGGGTGACGCCGATCCCCGATCCCCTCTGTCCCAGGGTGTTATGGAGGTTGCTGAGTGTTGGTGAGGGACTGGGCAGCGCGTTGGCACCACATCCATGGTCTCCTCCTGAGGGCCAGCCCAACACACGCCCTGCCTGACAAAACTGAGAAGGTTTTGATACACATCCTGAAGACTCTGGTTCGTTAAGATACGTACTCATTATCAGCAGCGTGTTTATTTAAGTCATTTAAATCATTTGAGATGTATGTTTTCATGCCCATAGTGGCCACTCCTGGTAGTCAAGCCAGATGCAATGGAGCGTTTGCTGTCTTCTATAGGAGCATAAGATAGAGAGCAAGGTGGGCTAGTGAGCAGGAGCTCCTGGCCAGTGACCTGCTGTGGCTGTGCTGAGGGCAGGGCTTGGCTCAGGAGGCAAATGCTGGAGCTGGGCAGGGGCAGGCAGCAGCGGACAACAGGGGAGAGAGCATGTTCTGGGGGCAGGAGAGGAGGAGTTCCCAGAACGGCTGATTTCCAAGGCGAGCTCACCCCTGAGCCAGTGGGGAACCAGCCCCTCTGCCACTGGGAGGGTGAAAAGAAGGACCAGTGAATTTTGGCCAGTAAAGCACCAAGCAGAGGCTTGTAGGGATCAAGGCAGGAGACTTCCCCAGGGACGGCAAAGGAGAATCAGGCAGCAGGGACTCGCTGTCCCTGCGGTGGGCGAGCCACATCCCCCCGGGGAGGGCAGGCTGGGGTGTGCAGGAGTGTGATGGAGAGCTCAGCGAGGTAGGGCCTAAAGCAGGGAACAATTTAAATTTGACTACTCTGGTACAACTTCCATCTCCCACTATTGAAATGATCATCAGTCCTTGGGCACTTGACATACAAGTGCTGTAATTTCCTCAGAATAAAATCCAACACTACTTTCATATGAGTCTCTCACTGAAGGATCTCTCTCCCTCTCTAATATTTATCCTTTGAAAACCTGTGTCACATAGACAGCTCTTATTTATCCAATAGATAATACTTCTATAGCTGGCATATCGTTTTGAAGCCACTCAATAAAATCCATATTTTCATCTCTCGTGATTTATATTGTGGTTAATGCCGTTCCTCCCCTCGTGCTGAGCGCCCACCGGGATTCATTCGCAGGTGATGCTTTTCTCAGCCACCAGCTGCTGGCTGTGTAAACTGGGACCAGGGCTAAGCTGCTGGCACCAGATATGAGACGTGGGCCAAAGGGATCAGACCAGGGGCCTGAGTTTCCTAAGTCAGGGAGCATTAGGAGGCAGCGGATCCCCTAAATGCCAAGGCCGTGGCATTTCCTCACAGGCAAAGACAGAAAGCGCTTTCCTCCATGTGAGGGTCACTGAGGACTTTGCTGGATCTTTGCTGCTTAAACATTGCATTTTTAATATACGTGTTTCCTTTCTAACTAACGTGGATGCAGCAAAAGGTGAAGCTGCTGCCGGTGCCTGCCCGTGGGGCGGCAGTATGGGGGTCCCTTGGCATCGGCATGGGGGTTGCATGGGCTGCGGGGAGGTTCCATCGGCGCAGCTGAGCCCCCGGGGGTGCTACCCTCTGCTGGAGAGGTGCTGCTTCCCCTGCTCCTTCCTTACACAAGTCAGTGCTGCTTTTCCTGCTCCCCAGCTAAATGAGTCACGGCACTCGCTGGAGGAGCGGGGAATTAAGAATGTCACTGGCAGCTGCACAATAGTTTGGATGAAGAGAAGATGCTACTTAAAAACGTTTGAAAACACTTAAAATGACAAAACACTGAGTGAGTGAAGATACAAACACAGACGAGATGTTCTTTGTATTTCAGCTTTTTTAAATGTTGTTTGGTGATATTTGTTGCTGCTGGGCTGGGAGCAGGAATTTCACACCTCACAGAGTATTCACCATCACTTAAGCACAGGGTGCAGGCTTGTGCGTGCTTTTTCCACCACAGCTCAGGGGGAGAAAGTTCTCTCTCCTCTTCTCCTGGATTTTCCTGGGGTCTCCAGCACGGTGTCCCACCCACTGGGTTACCCCAGAGTGGGGGTCCCAGAGAGGGTGTGTGGAGCAGGGCAAAGCTCACCGGCAAAGCAAAGCCCTGGCACTTCTGAGAGGTGCATTGTGTCCAGGGGCACCCCACAAAGTGCCATCCCTTGGGGACCGGGATGAAGGCTCTGGTTCCCGGCCCGTGCTGTGGCTCGGTGGTTGGGTGCTGGGGGAGCCCCGCTGGCCCTGGGGAGGGTGCTGGTGGGTTTCCTACAGTGGAGCAATCAGACCTGTGCCTTCTGCTAACAAATGTTCTCCCCTCTTTCAGGCTGTAGAGCTGACAGCATTCAAATCCTCAGGTAACATTTGTCTTCATAATTTTCTTTAATTTTTGTTATTGCTTATCCTGGTTTCTGTGGTTGCGTGGTGGAGTGCTGCCCAGAGGGTGGGTGAATTTTGCTTAGGCTTTAGGAAGCATTTTATTTGCAAACTGCCCTGGTGGGCACAGTCCTGGCCAGGCTGTTGGGAGATCCGTGTCCCCCTGAACAGATTGCGGGGGGAGTATGAATCCCCAGCAGCTCTGCCGGTGCTGCCTGTGCTGCCTCTTCCCGGCAGCACTGGTGGCTCAGCCAAGGGTGCCCAAATCACAGCACCCACCTGGCTTCTCCCCAGAAAGGTGCAGGTCTCTCTGCACCTTTTTTGTTGCTGCTGTGTGTCCGCAGTTGGCTGCAGGACGGCTCCCTGGCCCCCTCCGTGACCACAAAGCTGTGGGTCACAGCCCCTGGCAGAGGAGCAGGGATTGGTAGGTAGCTGATGCTGAGCGCTGTGCCGTGCACCCCTCGAGGCACAGCGGGGACCAGCACACCCCGCTGCTTGGAAAAACCCAGGCTGCTTTCAGGGGTGGCAACAGCTTTTTGCCACGACGGGGTATTTTAAACCAGCAGCTGTGGCAGAAAGCACTGGTGGGTGTTAGAAGTGCCTTGCTCCCAAAGAAGGGGTGTTCCAACAGGGCTGGATTTATGAGCTTAAAAGCAGCCATTTAGGTGCTTTTGTTTCAGGTTGTAGAAAGGCCAATGTCACCGTGGAGGTGGGTAGAATTAAAACCAGAAATCCCTCCTAAGCCCCAGACCTCTGCTTGACTGCAGTGCTGGGGGGAGGCTGGCCAGCCACAGCTCCCTGCTGCGGCCCCGGCTTCCCAGCCTGGCTTTGGGCAAGGCACCGGATCCGTTGGGTCTAGGTGTAGAATATTTAGCTTTATTTTTTTTAGCAGCCACTGCTGAGTGCTCCCAGCACTCTCAGTGCAGTCTCTGGATGGGGCCACTCAAGCAGACAGCGCAGTGAAGAATCACCAGGGATGGCTTGATATTATTTTTTTTCTGCATTGTTACATTTTCTTTTGTCAAAGGAAGCAGTGCATTAGCAGGTTTCTGATTTTGCTCCACATCAAGTGTCTAAGCAGGGCATGCTCAGACTATTTTCGAGACGATGCCACCCAGAAGCATTGCAGCTTTCCTCCCCACAGTGGACACATGAGCAAGGCAGGAGCGGTGGCATCCGGGAGTAAATGTGCTGCGGCATTTCAGGTGGGAGAGTGGGGTCTCAGAGACAGCGAGACCTACACCCGGCACGTGCCTTTGTGCTCTGTCCCCCCACACCCTCACCCTCACTTGCTCCTGCGCATTTTAATCCAGCCACACGTGTCATTAAACTCCAGCTGTGCAAAGAGGCGGGTTTGTTTAGTTTGGTTTTGTTTTCTCAGGTAAGCCCTCAGTATATTTGTAAATATACTGTAAATATACTGGGTCTGCCCAGAGGATGGTGGGGACACAGGGCTGGTCTTGGTGCTGCTCCCTTGGGCACCGGCGAATGCACGAGGGCCGTGGAAGCAGCCGGTGGGCTCAGGGCAGCATGGAGCATGGTCACCCTCTTGGTGTGCACCGAGAGCAGCTCCTTGCGCGCCCCGGGGCGAGGGAGACCTCGCTTGGGCAGTCCTTCAGCCTGGGGTGAAGGAGAAGATCTCCTTGAACCAGAAGAGCACTCCTCTGCACACTTGTGTACGTGCAAGCCGGTGTGCGGCACAGTGCTGGGGCCGGCGACGCTGCGCTGCTCCAAGGCTCCGGGCTCAAAGACAAGTGCTTCCAGCCATTAAAATAAAAAAAACACGAAAAGGCAGTAATGCCCGGCTGCAGTAACGCCTGGAAGACCCCAGGGCAGCACAGCGTTGCACAGGCTCCTGTCTTCACAGCTTGTTCAGCTGAGCAAAATGCCGTGTAGCTCCTGGGGATAACAACTGCCAGGGGAAGGAAACCATAAACCTGTGTGCTTGGTGATGAACGAGAGACAAATCATTCCAACAGGCACCGCTTCTTCTATTTGTTTTCTCCTGTAATAGTTTATTGAAGAGACATATTTTGCCCCAAGCATCTTTATTTGAAGATTTCCAGACAGCTCTAATGAAAATTGGGGTGGTACCAGCAGCAGGCTGGCAGGAGCCCTCCCGCCCCGCAGTCCGGGGGGAGAGCGGGTGGGCAGGAGGAGCGCTGGACCCTGGGCACCCATGGGAGACTCAAGGCTTAACTGACTTGCTCACAGCCTCCCAGGAGAGCTGTGCTGCATCTGGGGTGGGATCCACCTCTCGCCTGCTCCAGCCCCTCAGCCGTGCTCCCGTGGGAGCTGTGGGCATCGCGCTGGCTCCAAGTGGGTCCACGGGGAAGGAAGGTGGGCCGTGTCCCCAGCGGTGCCTTAGCATGTGTGAGGACGAGGGCGGATAAAATGCAGGTAAACACCAAGCCAGTTTGGGAACCACAGAAATGAGGAGCTCTGCAGCGCGGCTGTGGCCGGGAGGCAGCATGGGCTCCCTCCCCATCCCCAATATTAGGGCTCCCCCCGCAAGGACTCGATTCACTGGGGGAGGCCGCTCGTTTCCGCAGTAATGAGCTCCAGCCCAGCTGTAGAAAGCTGCGCGCTGCAGCGAGCGCGCTGCCCGGATTCATTACACTCTTTATGTAAGCAGGGGATGGCCGGGGCGGGGGGGGGGCTCACATATTTGCACAAACAATAAGTACCGTCTTCCTTGTCTTGGCAAACAAGAGCTCCAAGAGGCCTCCACATCCTCCATCTCTTCAAGTGATGGCTGCTTTGTTTCCCCACGATAATTTCATTATTCTGTTTGAATACATTTATATGTTGCTAAGCCACACATAGCAACACGGATCTTGTCTCCACGGCCCAGCCTTTCTGTGATCGATACCGAGTAATTCTGCAACTCTTGCCATACCACGTTAAATAAGATTGGTTTTAAAATAATAAGGAAATTGCGGGTCTTTGGGATTCAAAACCAGGATAACACCTGAGTGTCGTGGGCACTTGGAGAAATGCAGGCTCCCCCCCGCCCCCGATGCCGACCCCTGTGGTGGGGTCACCGCTGCCGTCTGTGCCACCGTCCTTCCCGACGGGCAGAGGTGCCCTATGCGCTGAGGAAAGGAGGTGCAGCCCGTGCGGTGTCGGTGCTCTCTGCCGCGGTACTGCTGGTATTTTCATTAAATCCCATTTAAACCTCATTCTTCAGCTCTCTCAGATCTTGGCGCTCTGCACGGTGGGCTAATTACTGAGCAGGGGAAGAAGAGGTTTCTCCTCCTCAGCCGCGGCCCCACGCACGGAGGCTGCTTTGGCTCCCTGCCGTAAGGGCGGTAGTTCAGAGACCCCTAAAGGGGCAGGGGGAGCCGTGGGATGGCAGAGCCACACCAGGAACAGCAGGGCAGGCTGTGCTCCATCCTACACGCTCTGCCCTGTGGCAGGTTTGGGCTGCGCTTTCTTCCAGCGCGCTGTGGGACCCCCACCAGTGCACCCCCTGCCCCAGACCCCTGCCCTCCCCTCCCTGCCGCCGCAGCTCAGACCCTCTCTCTTTTGCTTTAGGTTTCTGAGAAGTTTCTGGGTGATGGGCCCACAACGTCGAGACTCTTCCCAGCAGCCAGGAGGACAGCAGGTCTGAGGAGCTGGCTCCCATGTGGAGGGCTGTCCTAGCCCAGGCAGAGTGATTAGCCCTGCGTGTCTTCCTAGCAGCATGTGCGGACAAAACCAAGACAGGACCGGGGTGGCGTGGGGGTCTCACGAGGCTTTGTCTGCTGCTGAAGACTGTCCCACTCCTCTCCAGGGGCGGGCAACCAACAGGCAGGTATTGTTGTGACTCCTGCCCAGCCTGCATGCCAGCCTGGGGGTGCCTGTGGCTTGTGCAGCCTCTGCCAGGGTTGCCAGCTGCCCCACGGCACCGCCAGCAGCGCCTGGCTGTGTGTGGTGGCTCTAGAGCTGGTTTAGCTTGGGGGACCTGGGTCAGGTGGCACGGGAGCAAGCCCAGCTTTGCCCATGATGGCCGTGCTCAGGCTCCCGTGCAGGTGAGGATGGCCACCTTCCCCTGCCCCACGCCGGCCCGGCTCACCGCCCTGCCGGGGCAGGGCTGGGGACAGGCCACGTAGGAAGCACATGCACTAGGGCAGACAGCGGCTGGCTTCGAGTCTTTTCTAAAGCAGCTGATTTCGGTAGCATCTTTAGGACAAAAATCCTCTCCCTGCTCCTCCTGGGGCTCCCACCTGGGTGGCGTGGCGCCTCACCAGCAGCGGTTGCCTTCTCTCCCTCTGTTCTTGTTCTCCTCTTACCTCCTAGTGTTTAGAGCACATAAACTGAGTTGGTTCTTCTGCTGATTACGATGACAGTAAATGCTGATTTTAAAGGCACCGTCCTCTCCTTGTTGCGATGTATCCATGGGAATGGGCTCGTGTTCAGGCGCAGCAGCGTGCCGTGGCTTTACGTGGCTGACCGCAGGGGAGGGCGGTTTGGTCACAGTGCAGGGGATCCATGAGCTGTCTCCTCCGCTGCACTGCCTTCCCTGGCACAGCATGGTCTGGGCAGCAGGTATTTATCTGCTGTTGGGACCTGCAGCGCTAGAGCAGCCCCGTGTGGGTCAGGAGAGCGGGCTGTGAGTGCAGACCATCGCTCCCGTGATCAGAGTCAGCCAAGTAGCATCTCCAGGCACTGGGGTCGGGGAGAGCCACGGCATGGGGCACTTCCCAGCAGGGAAATACTCACACACAGGGCATCAAACCTGTTGCAGAGCTCTGTGCTTGCCCCCTGGCTTTGCTGCCTGCCACGGTGCATGGCTCGCCGGGGCCTCTTGGCCACAGTGACCACCAAGGGCTACATGAAAAATCCCAAGTCTAAGCTAATTGCCCACAAATGCTGTCATTCCTGAGCTCACTCACAGAACACGCTTGGAGTCGCTATGGCAATTCCTGGCAGCACTTTGAACCAGATCCTGAGTCACCAATGCCTTGAATCACATCACAGCAGTGACACCCTCCCACACAGCCACAGGGTCCTGGTCCCACCAAAGGCAGGCAACATGGGACCTGGTGCCAAGCACCGTGGGGACACCAGGCAGGACATCCCTGCCTGGCCATGGGGAGCAGCAGGAGGGGTTGGCACCAACAAGGGGAGTTAGAAAGACAGCCAAAAAAGACAAAGTCTGCCTTTTTTAATAACTGCAAAATTTATTACAGTGGTTTGCTCCTGACAAGGAAGTTGGTAACCTCCTGCCTGGGAAGGAAGGGTGGGGAAGGGGAGGGATGAGAAGGAGAAAAGGATGTGAGAGACAGAGAGAGAGAGAGACACTTAAGGACACTTTTCATTTTCTGAAAATAAAACATCTTTTACCTCCCAAACCATTTTCTCCAGTTCTTTAAGTTCACAAAAAGAAGGTGAAACCGAACCACAGACTTCAGGAGGAAAAATGCACAAACATGTTGAAAGCAGAGACAAACATGCTCTTCTGCATCTAACAAGCTTCCAGGAACCGGGTGGCTCTGGGTGCAGCGTCTGCAGCTCCTCAAGGCACCGGCTCTGCGCAGAGCCACGGCAGATGACAGCCCCCTCAGAACCAGGAGCAAACACCCGCCATGGAAAACAAACCTGAACCAACCCCAGCCGTGCTGGAGGGGCCCCAGCAGAGCCAGGGGGTCTGACTGTTGCGGAGGGGCCATGCTGGGCTGCTCGGCGGGAGGAGAGGAGAGGAGAGCATGGCTGAGACCAAGAGAAAGCAGCAGTGAGAGTCCAGTACGTCCCAGCTCTGGGGGCTGCAGCCCCCCAGCGCTGCCTGTGAGCCCCTGTCCTGTGGCGGGAGAGGAACAGACAGCTCTTTGCTTGTGGCTCTGGCACAGCATTTGCTGTCACTTGGCAGAGCGTGACACGGGATCTGGGGGCTCAGCTCAGCCTGGCATGAAGCACAAGACAATTCTTATTACGCCTTACCCATGTACTTGGGGCAGGTAAATGCAGGTGGGGGCTGCAAAGCCCCCCAGCTCCCTGAGCCCCTGGGCATGTGCTGGTATGGGAGCAGCTCCGGGCTGTTTGCAGCCTGGACCCTGCACCTCCCTCCTGCCCCGCTGCTCTGCCAGCATCAGCTGCAGGCAGGAAGGGGACAGGGTCCATCCCTGTCCCATTCTTCCCCTTGGCTGTTCTCCTGGACACGGCTGATGGCTGGAGTGAGGCAGGACCTGCACTGCCTGGGGACACCATCCCAGGGCCCCCCTGTCCTTGCACTTCAGGAACCAGCTTGGTTCATGGTGCTGATACTGCCTGGGCACCATGACCTGCAAAGCTTTCCAGCCGCAGGGATGTTGTGCCAGCACCGAGGGTGCAGCAGCAGGGCCATGGGCCCAAAGTGTCCTGAGGACAGTCCCCTGCTCCTGGTACCGAATCCCTTGGAACCTCTGCAGCAAAGCTTTGACATCCCAGACATGCTGACTGCAGACACCCGTGGACTCCAGGTGCTGTGGCTGCCATGGGCTGCAAAGCCACGGCTGGTGCCTCCAGCACTGAGAAAACGAATCGCAGCCGAGGGGTCAGCACCTCCCACCCCTGCGTGCCCTCACTTGGCCAGGGCAGCGGCAGGATGCAGAGCAGAGCAGGCAGCCACGCTGCGGGGAGCCAGGAGCAGGGACCCCAGCACGTGAACCTTGGGGTCCCAGCATGGCTGCGTGGGGCTGACGTCTTCAGTCTCAGCCCTGGGATTCTGCTTGGCTCTGCAGAAATCCTCTGCCTCTGTGCTGGTGCCTGGGAACACCCCAAACGCCACAAAACCACAACCCAGGGAGGTTCACCTCTCCCCTGCCCTGTGCACGCGGGGCCCTGAGACATGGGGCAGGGTTGGAGGAGGGATGGTAACGGTGGAGAGAGGGCTGGCGGGGGCAGCAGGAGAGGAGCATAAATAGGAGAAAAGCCGGGACAGGCTTTACCCTTCCTTCATGCCGCAGAGCCGGGTTGGGCAAGCAATAGTTTGAGCACCGTGTGTGCAGAGGAGCCGAGGGGCAGCACTGGCGATGGGGCAGTGCGGCAGCCGAGCCCAGGGCCCCGCAGCCATCAGCCGTCCTTACTGTGTATTAAAATAAACCATCTGGGACTGTTCCAATAGTACAGGTTAAACAGCATCACTGAGGCAGGGTGGGGGGGCGGCGCTGGCCCCCCAGCCCTGGGCACGTGTCGTGCCCCTGAGGTCCCGCTGGCAGCGCCGGGTCCGTGCGGGCGGCCGCGCTCAAGTCCGCTTGGCGTGCAGCATCTCGATGAGGAGGTTGTTGCAGGGCACCTCCCCGCTCAGGTGCTTGTGGTAGAGGTACTCCTCCGCCTGCATGCTCAGCGCCCGGACCTCCGCCAGCCGCAGCAGCAGCTGGCGAAACTTATCTGTGGAGTGGGGGTAGTGGCAGACAGTGTACTCCAGCAGCGCCGCGTTGGCCTTCTCCTGAGCATCCTTCGCCAGCGTGTGGTTCTCCAGGTACTTCACGTCTGCAAGGGAGGAGGAGGATGGTGATACGGTGCCAAACCCATGTGTCTGCCCCATCCGGACTGTGTCGGGTGTGCCGGGAGGGACCCACACCCCTGTGTCAATGGCCCTTGTGCACAAAAACACAGTGCAGAGAGGTTCTGTGCCCCATCCCTGCCCGGCCATGGGCTCCTCATCCCAGCTCTGCTTCCCGTGCTGAAGACGGACACCCAAACTCCCCAGCAGCAGGAGGGCCAGTGCCCCCCTGCCCTCACCACCCAGGAAACCACAAAACCAAAACTAGTTCCCAGCTGTGCCCACACACAGGGAGCTGCTGCCATCAGCCCCCTTTAATTCCCGAAGGTCGAGGAAGCGGCTGCATTAATTCCTTGATAAACCTGGTCTTTCCGATGTGGCAACCGGGCTCACCAGCCTGGAAACCCTAATCCTCTGCGCCTCGCCAGGGCCAAAGCAGCTGCCCAGTAGTTCCACTGCCAGGTCTGGGTGGGAAGTGGCGCAGCAGGCAGCGGCACCAAGGATCCGGCAGGGGCTGGCAGCCAGCATGGCACTGCAGTCCCGACAGCAGCACTCAAGGACTCAGCTGGTGCACACACGGCCCCAGGGCAGAGACTGTCCCTGGGGATGCCCGGTCTGTAACTGCCACAGCAGGAGGGTGGCTGCGGGGAGAGCCCAGGTGGGTGGCTTGTGGTTTCTCCAGGCTTTTGGCGCAGCCCAAGCTGGGATCTGCCCTTTAAGGATGCTGTGTCAGTGCTCGGGTTGCCACCAGCGCTCTGAGAAGGAAGCACTGATTTTTAATCTGTGCAACACATCGTTAAACCAGCCCTGTGTGCAGATCTCAGTGGCTTTAGGGGAACGCTGCTGTGCGCCACCCCATCAGCCGGCTACAGCCACACACAGCCATGGCATCTCACAGAATCACAGCGTGATATGGGATTGGAAGAGACCTCTGGAGATTATCCAGTCCTACCCCCTGCCAGAACAGGGTCACCTACAGCAGGATGCACAGGAACGTGTCCAGGTGGGTTTTGAATGTCTCCAGAGAAAGAGACTCCACCACCTCTCTGGGCAGCCTTCTCCAGGGCTCTGCCACCCTCAAAGTAAAGAAGTTTCTCCTCACATCTAGATGGAACTTCTTACTTTCAAGTTCGTGCCTGTTACCTCTTGTCCTGTCAGCAAATCCCGGCACCGAGCCCGTTTGGGGCGAGTGGCTTTAGTTGGTGTGCTGTAGGGCACAGAGGCACCCAGCAGCCCCGCACTCGCTGCCCACAACCAGCAGTGCTGATGCACAGCCAAATTTGGGTCTGCGTGGGAGCCCGGACACATCCCACCTGTGGGCTGGGAACGGGGAAATCTGGGCACGGGTTCTGGCCAAGGCGGCTGGGAGTTTGGGGTTTATTTCTGGCAGAGCCCGGGGAGCAGAGGTGTAGCCGGGGGGGCTGCGGGGCCCCTGGGGAGACACAGCCCCGGCCGTGCCCATGGCACAAAGTGCTGTGGGTCGTGCCAAGATGCACTTTATCAGATCACCCTTCCCTTTTCACTCCTGTGGCACATTTGCTCCTATTGTGGCTGTCTCCCTTCTACCCGGGTTGTTGTTATGAAATCTCTTTATCTGCATAAGGTTATTGTGCATGTCATTAAAAAAAAAAGAATTTATATTGATAAATGTCAAATCTATCCCCTGAGTTGGCTCAACAATAGCTAGTTCTACTCGATGAACTCACCTGGTTCTCTGAAAGACCCTATTCACTGTTTAATTGAATATTTGAATAATCTTTTCATTCCTGCAAGGAATAAAGAATGTTGTCCAAATAACATTGACTCACTTCATTTAGAGACACTGCAGCAGTTGCAAAGACTGTCCTGTGACAAAGCCTCCCATCACACATACAGATATGCCTGGGATTATTTCTATGCCCTCAAGTGTTCTTCCTATTCACAGCTCCTTTTGTTTGGGAGAAGCTGCTGATAAATTGCAAACGCTTAAGGGAATGTGGGCTATAAAAGCCTCTCTTCCTCCCCTCCCCAAGAGTAGCTGCTTCATGAATGTAAGTCATGAAATCGAATGATAGGTCAATCCATTAAGGCTCTATTAAGCCCTTCTGTAGAACAAAGCTAACCTGTGCCGTCCTCATAAATATTGCTATTTTGAGAAGCCCTAATTTTAATTAAATCTCTTTACCTGCTCAGGAGAGAAATCTATTTAGAACTCAAATGGCAGCTCTTGTGAGTGGGGCTTGGCTTTGATTGTGCTGTGGCAGAGTGGTAAATGTGGAAATTCTCTTGTTAAAGGCAATTACATCCTGCACATAATACACAATCCCATCCTCTACAGCTGAGCCTGCGAAGGGCAAATTACTCCAAGTGAGCTCTGCAATATGGAGAGAAAAAGTTGGATTTGGGGCAAAATGATGTATGGGAAAATACAGCTATTTGATTCCACGCCCTCCCTGGAAGCTGTCGCTCCAGGGAAGCGGAACCGCAGCCACGATGGGCACGGTGGCCGTGGGGCTGACTGCGCTCCGGGGGACGCTGCTCCTGCTCGCCAGAATGGGAGTGGTGGGGGGAACGGGGGGCAGCGTTGGGGGACAGTCCCCACCGGTGCTGAGCCCACGGGGCAGCGGCCGGGGAAGGTCCCAGCTCCTTTATTTCCCAGCCCGGGCACTGTTTGTGCCACACCTTATCACTGCTTGAACAGCAAATTGTCATATCTAATTTCTCTGGATTTCAAAACAGCTCCAGAGGAACAGAAAGCTGCAGGAGGAGATGCTGCAGGTGCAGGAGGGGATGGCAGCACAGACACCTGCCCTGCCCGGGGCCCCCGTGGGGCACCCACTGCAAACCTGAGTCAAACCGGTGAGTCCTTCAGACCGTACTGGCTCTGACCCCGTCGCCTGGGATGGGGGAGTGGGTTCCCTCTGCCCGCAGCATGTCAGTGCCCCCACTTAACCCAGTAGCGGTGCTGCTCCTGGAGCGTGCTGGCTCCTCAGCGATGGTGACATACAGTGATGCAGGCTCTCCCTCAAGCACAAACTACCAAAACACACGGCAGTGTCCATACGGCACAGAGAGCAGCTCATGGCTCAGCTGGCAGGAGCTCCCTGGGGTGGGACATCATGGATGGAGAAGTGCAAGAACAGACTGAGGCACTGGGACAGGGTCAGGGATGGGTGGGGATGGGGATGGAAATGGGGATGGAGACAGGGCTGCCCCAAGCTGGCATCACCATCCCAGCTTGGCACCAGTACCCGGCTGCTGCAGGGACCCAAGCACAAGTTTCCCTGGGGAAATGCCAGTTCCTGCCAGGCCCGGTTGTGTGCAATTAGCAGCGGCTGTGGAGGTGTGGGAAGGGAAGCAGCCGCAGTGGCAGACGTGCGAGCCCAGAGCACAACAGCCAGCTGAGCCCCTCGCTGGCTCTGCCACCATCCTTGCACTGGGAGGTGAGATCTCCTGCCGGGACGGGGCCGAGGGGAAGGTGTCAGCACCAGTAATGAAGGCAGCCGGACACCCTGGGTTCCCCGTGGTGCTCAGCACCATCCACAGCCGCACCACCCCACTGAGGGCTGAGCGCTCCGGTGGGAGTCCCATGGGCATCCCTGACTTGGGAAGATGCCTGCAGGGAAAGGAGGCACATCCCTGCCCGTGGTGTATGGGGAGATGCTCCCTGTGGGGGCAGCGGCGCGGGCAGGGTGGGAGCGGGGCAGGGCAGGATCGGGGCAGAGCTGCTCTGCAGCCCCTGGCTGCAGCGTCTGCAGCTCCCGGGTATTTTGTCTAGGCAAGGTAAGATGGTGTGAACCCGCCGCCTCGGCCCGACCGCAGGCTCCGGGGCTGAGCCTAATCAGGAGCCTCGCACAGCCCCTGCCCGCCGCGGCGGCACGGGCCCTCTGACGCAAATCCCGGGAGATAGGGCCGTCCCTAGCCACCGCCTCTGTCAACACGCCTGTTTTGCCGTGGCCGTATCAGCCAGTTGTTTCCCTGCCTGGTGAGATGGGCCAGTGACCAAAACAGGCTCCTCTCAGCCACCGGGGAGGCAACATCCCCCACGGCTGGAGGCAGAGCCCAGACCCACAGCGGGAGGTGTTTCAGACCCCTCGACGAGGCAGGGCAGCCGGCAGGTCCCAGCCCCTGCTCCTGCCTCCTCATTAAAAGCCCCTTCGTCACCCATCAGCGCAGCAGCCGGCACGGCCGGACCCTGGGCTGTGCATGCCCCTTCCAGCTGCACTCCCACCCCCGAGACCCCACAGCAGCATGGCCAGGACGCCCGAGCGCGGCCACCCCTCATCCCAGTGTCCCCCACAGCGGTGCTCACCGAGGCTGAAGAGGATGAGGAACTTCAGGCAGACGAATTCCTGGCGGTCCACCTGGAGCGAGTGCAAGTGCAGGACGAGCTCCTGCGCCCGCAGCACCAGCGTGTTGAGGATGGAGCCGGCCTGGGCTGCGATGGTCGACATGTCCACCTGCGGGGGCCGGGACGGTGTCAGCCGTGGTGGCCCCAGTGCCCCCAAACCCACTGCAGGCACCCCACACGTAGCAGGAGCCAGGCACCAGCCCAGAGCACTGACTGAGAATTAGGGGTGTCAAAGCAAAGGCTGACGGGTGAAAAGGGAACCTGGTTTCTCCAGTGCTGCTTAAAAAAGAGAGGCAGGTGCTGGCATTACAGGCACCTGCATCTCCAAAAACAACACCTGGGGAGGGAAGGGGCCCCTTCTCATGTCCCGCCTCTGCAAGTACAGGTGTGGCTGTTGATCTTTCCACGAGAAACTTTTTTCTGCAGAACCAGGAGCTGGATGGCAGGATGGGACAGACTATGGTGGGATGGGATGGGGTGGGATGGGATGGGATGGGATGGGACCTTCTTCACAAGCAGTTCCATAACACAGCAAAAACAACCTGTCCACCCTGAGCCAAGTTGGCCACACTCAACCAGAAGTAAGACACAGATCACCCCTGGGATCCCCTCCAGCCCCACCACCCGGTCCCCACTGCCCCCTCCGCAGTAGCCACCATGGTCTCCATGGCCAGCACTCACCTCCTGGCCGGTGACGAGCAGCACGCTGTGCTCCTTGCCGTGCTGCAGCTGCCGGTAGACGTGGTCAAACACCAGCAGCTCGCTCCAGCAGTTCTGCAGCAGCTTCATCTGGTCGCCCACCTGAAACACAGCCAGAGCATTCAGCTGACACCCATGGGGGTGGGAGGAGAGGACTGGCGCCCACAGCACTGGTTAGTGTCTATAGCGAGGATTGTCACCACCAGCACCCTGTGGCCGGGTTACACCTGCAGGGTCATGCCCCTCGCACGCCTTGCACTGCCCTCGCACAGCACCAACCCCGTGCCTGGCAGATGTCCCGTGAGAGACCAGCCCGGTAGCGGGGTCCCCTCGGGCGGGCAGGGAGAGCTGGAGCCCACCCTCAGCAAGGGGCACCCCAGGCTGGAGGAGAGGAGACGGGCAGGGAGGCTGTACAGAAACAGCTTGAAGTATCTCAGTGTGTTTCAGTGGCACTTGCTGGCTCTTATCAGCATGGGTTTTCCGCCACCAGCCACAACCTCCCCGAACTGCACACAAATCTTTAACAAAACGTCTGCTGGCCGCGTCCCCAGGCGGGAGGGAACGCACGGCGGCTACACAAAGGCCCTGTGTCTCCTCTGGATACTTTAAAATGAAAGAAGTCGGTACCCAGTGTCGCCTCCCTGCCCGGGATGGCAGGTTTGGGGCGGGGGGGGGGGCACAGAGCTGCCACAGTGGCTGCAGGGGAGGTGCTGGCTGTGGGGCATCGCTGCGTCCTGCAGCTGCCAGGTCACCTTCTGCCCACGCACCAACACGTGTGTGATCACATGCACATTTGCACACGAGCTGGTGTGTAGGTGCAGGCACAGGTACAAGCGTTCACAGCTACACTTTCAACGAAACGCCTGCGACCGTATGTAAGAAGCTCAGCCCAGGACACAACCTGCAAGGATCTGCAAAGGTCTGGTGGGAACGCCGGTGGGCTGCAGGCAGCGATGGGCAGGACAAGCTGCCAGGGCTCGTCCCCTCATCATCGGCTTCATCCCCTCAGCACTGCTCTCCGCGGCACCCCAACTCCTTTCTGCAAAGAGCTGAACTCCCCGTCCCCTGCCCAGAGCCCCCCTCTCCTGCGGGGCTGGTGAGGGGAAAGGGCTGGGGGTTATCAGTAATACTTCCCTGCAGAGCAAATTCAGCGCCAGCAGAAGAGCTCTGCAGTGCCATTGTACTCGCTGCCTTTAATAGAAGGAAGACAGATGCAGTATCACAGGACTGGATAATACCCTCGTTTTGCTGAAGAGGCTGCAATAAACCAGTGCTGGGAGATTGCAAAAGGGATAGAAGTCAGATGAGAAAGAGCTTTATGGTCTCGGAGCCCGGCACTCCCCATGAGCCGCCGGGATTTGTTTCTCAAGTGCGGTGGGTGGTCAGAGCCGGACGCGCAGCAGCGCGGGGAGGGAACTACAGAGCAGCGACAGTGGCCGGGGCTGCGGTGCCTGCTCCTGCCCGATGGCATGAAACCTGCCTGCAGAGAGGTGCCATGAGGCTGTCAAGGCCGGGCTCACCACCACATCGCCCAAACCGTTGAAGGAACCACGGTACATGGCCCAGTACAGACCGTGGGGTTTCTGTTCAGCTGCTAAACAAAGAACAGGGGAAAAGCTCATTCGGCATCAAAACAAAATGGAAATTTTCTGTATTCATGATGACCTCCACCCCAAGCCAAGTGGCTGGCTGTAACCGTAGCCAGCCCTCGCAGGGAGCTGGGGTTCAGCTCAAGCAGCAGGCTGCCAGCCCAGCCACACACTCCCGGCAGTGCCGAGCTCCTCCACCCTGGCTGAGTTGCGGCATTGTTTTGGAAGCTCCTTCCTGTGCCTCATTCCTGAGCAGGACGAGCTCCGGAAGGGACAGACTGGAGGTTTTGCCCTGAAAATGGTTCTAAAAAATTCAGCTTTTCCAAAAGGAAGCATTTCAACTGTTTTGAAATCTTCTTTTCTTCCTTTAAAAATTACTAATCAGCTTCTCCCAAAATCTGCAGGCGGGTTCAGGTCCCTCGGCAGAGCATCTCCCTGCATCCCCTCAGCTGCACATCCCTCCCCTGCCTACACACATTGATGTGCCCCAGCTTTTCCTGGGAGCATCGCACCCAGGAGCCCCGTGGCCATGGCATGGTGGGGACATTGTTGGGAGTGTGACGGGGTGGGCTGGGGGTTCTGGGGGCTGGGCAGGGCTCAGGGACGTCTCCAGGGACTCCAGCCCTGCCTGCACCCCAGCAGCAGGCTGGGTGTCCCCATGCCGTGGTGGCAGCGGGAATCCCCCAGTGGCCCTGCTCCAGCCGTGCAGCTTTGCTGCAAGGGGGTTCCGGCTGGAGACCACCTCCCCTGTGCCCAGAGCCAGCCTGGCCCCCAGGAGGAGAGGGCTGCTAATGGACGGCCACTCAGAGTCAATCAATCCTCCCGGCGAGGCGGCACGCACGCACTCTTGCCTTTAAAAGTTAAGCAAAGGATCTTCCTCTTTTAATGTCAAGGCTTTTCAACAGAGTGCTTTATCAAGGACCTGATGCAAGCTGTCTTTAAGAGGCGATTTTTTTTTCGTTTTTTTTTTTAAAGCAAGCATTTAACCCATTCACAAAACGCGCAGCGAAATGCTCCCCGTGCAGGGAGAGCACTCCTCTGCTGCCCAGCCACTGAGAGCACCTTGCTGCTGGAGGTCTGTGACCCATGGAAAAATGCATTTCCCTGCGGCAAATGGGCTGGGACCAAGGGCCGGAGGGGAGGCAGGATATGCGGAGGCATGGACGGTGCTGCCTGGGCGCAGGGCTGCAGGACCTGCATGTGGATGTAGTTTTAAACCTCCTGCAACCCTCCCTGCGGGTTCGTAGGCACGAGGGGAGGAAGCCCCTGGAAGTGTTGGGGCTCCCCAAAATGTGCCTGGGCCACCCCAGCACCTCAGCACCCCAAAGTCAAATGCCCATGGGGATGGCACAGCCCCACTGCGCTTGCTGTCCCCTGCCTGGCTGGTCCAGGACATCCCCCACTCGGGTACCACCATCTGCCCTCGAGCATCTCTGCAGCAGAGTGACCCACCAGCAATCCCACTTTGCTCGGAAGCCCTGAGCGGGTCCCAGGACATCAATCTCCAGCCTCTCCCCCCCTGGTTTCAGCACACCGCAGGCACGAGGAGCATTTGGATGCCCTCAACTTGCCTTCACCCCAGGGATGCTCTTGGGTCTCCTCCCAGATCACTGGTGCAGGATTTGCCCCAGCAGCTCCCATGCGGGTGCACAGCCCACGCCAGCGCCCCAAGCCACAGCCTGGGCAATTACTGGGTGCGAGCAGGACCTGTCGCCTTGGCTACCGAGAAGTGCTAAAGTGGATTACCATCCACCAGCCACCCGCAATCAAAACCCCACACAAGTCTAAGGTGTTAATGGTCTATGCAGGTCCCCATCCTCCTGCCCAGATACCACCGCGATGGGCACCTTAAAGCAAAAAAAAACCACCAAGACCAGTGTGGCAGGGCCAGGATCCCATCTCCCTGCTGGCAGAGCACACTGCTGTGGCCAGGCTACTGGTTTTTGCTGGTGCTCGCAGGCTTCTGGCTGCAGGGCTGTGTGAGTATCGTGGCTCTGTGTGTGTGCCTCGGGAGCAAGGGCAGGGCTGTGCCAGCTGGGACGCCGGCAGGCAGGGAAAGCCGTCACTTTTCCCCCAGTGCATCGAATGCTAAACATTGCTACAGCATCCACGACCAGAAGGAGATTTTAAATCTGCCAAAAACGCTCTGGCTGTTGGCCAGGAGATGGGGTCAAGCTGACCCACACATGCTAGAGGCAGAGAAGCAACTGACTACAAATGGGCTCCGTTGTGGCTCCGAGATCTCTAGTGAGAGGTGAGGGAGAGCAGCCCAGCAGGCAGACCCACAGGAACCCCTTGGTCCGTGGGAATGGTGTGTTCTCAGCGTGTGTGTCCCCACCACCATTGGTGCTTGCCCGTGGATGGGAGGTTGGTTTGCCCAGCCCCATGGCGAGAAGGGACCAAGGAGGGGACCAGCATCAACCCACGTCCCCATGGCCGTGCCGTGCCCCTCTATCAGCAGCAGGGACCCGCCGCACACCCAGCCCAGCCTGGCCTTCGGGCTGAAACCACGGCAATTTGTTTAGCATTCCTGGCTGCTCATCCCAATCTAAAGGTCACTGCACCCCTGTGTGCACGATATTTATATGTACGTATGGCAGTAACACCTATATAAACCAGGCTGTGCAAGATAAGCGTATACAAACCAAACCGAAACCAGACACAATGTGAGTGTGCAAGTGTGCGTGTGTATGCACATCTCTCTGTCTGTCTCTCTCCATATATATATAAAAAAATTACATCTGAAAGGACAAAGTTGCCTGAGACTCACGACCCAACAAAATATATTTCACCCCCGGCCCATATTTTTCTTCCTGAAGAGATGCTGCAAATCTTCCCTCAGTCCTGACACATCTCATCTAGACTCAGTTAAAGTTCGTATTTATGGGCGTCAGCGCTGACCTCTTCCACCTCCGCCCGCGCGGCCTCGCGCCGCGGCTGCCTGGCCGGCCCTCGATAAACAAGTGGGCCCCCAAATCCCTCTCTGCCGCGCGGCATTATTAGTCTTGCCTCCGAAGGCCAGCGCAGTCCGTAATTCTCTGTCTGGTGACACGAGATGAACGCCGCGACATCAGTCTCCCCGGCGGATTGGCATGGGGACCCTCGTTTGTCAGTGGCAGACTGACAGAATTACTGGCCCTTAAATGAAACGATATATCTGGGAAGTTAAATCTGTTTTCAATCTGACTGCCCCGCGCCTGCGGGCGGACGTGGCGTGTGAGCTGATGTCAAGAGGCCATTAGCCCACCTCCCCCCTGCTTCCCCAGGCGCAGCGGCGGAACCAGGGGGGCTCTCCCCAGGGGCCCCCACCCCAGCAGGAGGAGACGGCAAAGTGCTGGTCTGCTGCTGGCCCTCGTTGGGCTGCTAGTGTGGGACTGGGAATGGGAACGGGAACAGGAGTGGGAATGGTAACAGCCCCGGCACAATGCTCTTCCAGCCTGGACCCTCAGCCAACAGCCCTTCCCCGCTGGTGATGGAGACCGTCACCCTCATGCGGCTGTTCCCAGGGGACGGAGGCGGCCGCCAGCATCCCCTGCTCCCAGGAGCCCTGAGCACCCAGCAGGGACTGCCTGCGTGATGGCATCGATCCACGAGATCGCGATTTTACTCCCTGCTAGTGGGCTTTAGGGTAAAGCCATAAACATTGCACTAGCGGGAGTTCATTTACCGCCCCAGCAGCTGTTTGCTTTTATGCGCCAGCAGGAGTGGGAAGGGGGTTTCAGGAGCCACAGTCCTTCTTCCACTTCCCAACAGTTTCTCTCCACGTGCCCAAGGAAAAGCCACCGCCACGGCACTGTCCCCAGGGGCGACACGCACAGAGGGGCCCGGGCACCACAGCCCCATACCGGGGGCTCAGAGGGAGCCAAGGCCAGCGACAACCAGCCTTTCTCACGCTCCCTCTGGAGTCAGGGTGGGACGCGGCGTCCTGCGGTCCCTGCCCCTGTGAGACGCTGGAAATCTGCCCCACGCTCCTGCACGGGCAAAGGCAAAAGGGGTGTCCGTGATGGACCCAGCCGAGCTCCCATCTGTCCTGGGCACGGCGGGGGACGTGTCCCGCTCCCAGCAAGTTGCCAGTGGCCCTGCCCAGGTGAGACCTCTCCCGCTGCTGTGTGTCCCCCCTGCCCCCCCCCCCCCCCCAGGCCCCACGGGAGGAGGAGCGCCGCCAACGCGGATTCACATGGAAACGGCCTATTTTGGTGGCGCAATCAGGCTGACAATGGAGTTACAAGGCTACGCAGCAATGCAGCCGGGAGCTGAATTTACACTGTTTACAATATCGCCTGCAAAACAACAACCACCCTGTTCCCAAAATCCAGGCTGGACACTGATATGATTGAAACGAGCCCAACCCACCCCCACAATGCTGTTTCCTGACACTGTTCTGGCAGCCGGGGGCTATTTTGAGCCGCGAGGCTCTGCCACACTTGGCCCCATGGCACCCTGCAGGGTGGGCATGGCCCTCCTGTCCCTGTCCTGGGCACAGTCCCCACCGCACTGCGGGAGGAAGGTGATTTTGGGCAGAGCCGAGTAGCTCAGCCTCACGCTCAGAGCATGGGAAGGTACCCGGGTCTCCCGCTGCCCCAGGACATGGCTCTCTGGGTTTTGGCCATGTTGCAAAATTTTCTCTCCCATTTTTGCACTGGCTTGGGATCTTAGATCAGTCCAGGAGATGAACAGAGAATGTCTGAAAGTTTGGCAAGGCTTGCAGGATGGTAGAAGCTATTCCACCCCTGCTAATCCACCCCTTGGGCCCCAGTAAATATTCGGGGGAATTTGCTAGGTGGGGTGGCCCGGGAGGACAGGGGTCAGCACCACGTCCCCCAGCCTGGCACGTTCACGGGCTGCTGGCAGCAGAAGCAGGTCCGGAGGAGGCTTGGTGATGTCCCCTGCCCCGGCCAGCCCTGCCCCGGCTGCCTGGTGCTAATAGGCACCCACCTGACAGCATCGATTTTCCTCCTAAAGGCAGAGGAGAGAATTGTCTCAACTATAATTCCTCAACGTTACATTTTTCAATTATATCTTGAGCTTGACACCGCAGTCACTCTGCCAGCGATTGCCTCCACACCTGCCCCCACCGTGATGAATCTGAAATCATTAGCCCCGCGGCGACAGTGGGAATCGCTCCGGCAGTACAACCGGGCCTGGTGCCTCCAGCCCTGCCGTGCGGAGAGCTGGGAGTGGGACGGGGACACACCAGCACATCTGGTAGCCCTGGGTTCATCCCCACTCCTCACAGCATTTTGGCTCCAATCCTACCCATGGCAACATTCTGTCCTCATAGCATTTCAGCCCAAATCCTACCTGCCTCCCTCCACCCACCCAGTGCAGCATCCTCCCCACCCACCCAAGCTCCTACCTCCAGCTCCTTGAAGAAGATGCAGCTCCGTGCCCACTCCACGATGGAGAAGAGGGTCTGGTCAGCCATCTTGCACATGAGGCCGAAGGTGCTGAGCTTCTCATGCCGGCCTTTGCCTTGCTCTTGTTGCAGGCAGGCTAGTATCCGCGCCTTCACCTGGGCCTCGTCGGGCTCCAGCTGCAGCAGCTTCAGGATGACCTCGGGGATGTCCGGGGGGGAGCTGCTGGGGTAGGTCTCTGGGTAGACATAGGTGGGCACGGACTCATGCGCGTTTGTGTAGTGGTCTGGGTACTCGGACTTGATGGTGCGGTTGGGGAAGGAGGGGTAGTGGTAGCCAGCGAGCGGCGTGTGGCTGGGCACAGTCATTCCCAGGGAGGGCGTCCCGTAGGGGCTGCGCTCATAGTCGACGGGCGTCAGGGCGGTGGGGTTGGGCGGCAAGGTCTTGGACATGGCATGGATGCTGTGGATGGTGGAGGACAGGCTGTAGTCGTTCTGCACCGGGGACATGATCTGAGGCACGGTCTCCAGCTTGAAGCCGTTGGCACGGATCAGAGCTTTCTTCTGCTGCTTTAAGGCACGGTCCCGCTTGTACATGGGTCCAAACTTGTTCCTCCCGCCACGCATCCGGTCTGCACGCACAGCTGGGGGCAGAGAGGGCAGGGGCTGCAGTGACCAGTGTGGGGGAGACAAGAACCTCCCCATGCCATGGAGAAAATGAAGGGAGGGGGAGCTTTGGTGGCCAAACAGGGCTGGGGGACACTGGGGAGACCTTCCCAGAAAGCCACCAGCAGGACTGTGGCCCTCCCAGCCCAGCCGTGCACACCAGGGACGTGACATGGCAGGTTCAGGTGCCTGGTCCCGGCTCTTGCCTTGCTGGTGTAACCCTCAGAGCATCTGGGAATTGCAGGAAAGGAAGAGACTTTTGGCTTTAACTACAAAACGGGGTGGGGGATAAAGCAGCTTGCCTCCCTCATGGGTTGGGGGCACAGCCCAGGAAACCTGGGCAGATGAGGGTCTTGACACCCACTTTCATTTTTACAACCCCTGACTCTGCACCAGCCCCGCGATTTCCTTGTTTCTGCAGAGCCTGGGACCCCACAGCCCCCTCAGGACCCTGATTTGCCAGCAGCCCGGCTGCACAGGCTTCTTTTCTGCAAATCTCTGCCCCTCTTACGGGCAGCACAGCTGGCAGCCCCAGCCAGACACACTGCACCCCGCGGCAGGGCTGTGTCTGCTTTTGGGCAGGGACTCCCTGTTCTGCCGTGTATCAGCTGTGGCCGAGGCATCCCGCTGCTGGAATCACTCTGTCGGCCCCATCGCCATCTCCCAGCTGTAGCAAAGCCGATGCTCCCTCTGAACCCCCAAAGAAACCCAAGAATGTGTCAGAGCACAAGGGAGCAGGTGCTTCTCTGCAGCGCGAGCTCGTTACTCCCCACTGCCCTGCAGTCCTCCCAGGGGCTGCTGCCCTGGCTCACCCTTGGAAGTGCCTCAGCTTGCTGGAAGCTTGGAGCCGGGAGCTGGGAGTTGGACGGCAGTGCAGAGGGATGGACGAGAGTGTGCCAGCGAGCACAGCCCGCAGACTTAGCATCAAACGGGAAAAAAAAGCCCTCTGCTAGTTTTCGTCCCCACTGACAGCAGGCAGGTCTTGCTTTTGTGTCTCAGCTGTTACCTCTGCCTCTTTTTTGCCTGCTTATCCTGGGGCTGCTGGAAGCACAGCCAGCTCCCCCCTGGAGAGCCAGGCCACCTCCCAGGCTCTCCTCAGGCAGGCTGGAAACGCAGGAGCATCAGCCGGGAACAGCAGCATTTCCAGAGTGAGCAGGAATGTGCTCCCAGGGGAGCCGCCCTGAGCTTCCTCCCTCATTCTGTATTCATGAAAACAGCATCTCGTGGGGAGCAGGGCAGCCAGAGGCATCCTCTGAGGCAGGGGGTGCTGTGCCCTCCCGTCCCCCCAGCTCCTGAAAGCCTGCCCGCACGCTTCTGGGCAACAGACGTCTGCCCTGGGGCAGTTCCTAACTTCAGGGGTACAAGGGAGATGGCCGCAGTCAGCATGTGTGGGTACCCCCACTGGGATCTCCCATGGGCAACCCCCCCCCACGCAGCCCGAGCGGGCGCCAGCAGCTCTGGAGTCCCCAGCCACACACCACAGCAATGCCAGGGCACACCGAGACCCCGAATCTCCCACCCCCTCAAAGTAGTGCGTTTCCACCACTCGAGGCCAGGCCCAGCAATGCCCAGGGGTCACATCCCAAGCAGACCCCCGTGACCCTGGGCACAGGCACAGACCCCACTGATGCTGCCTGCATCCCCCACACACAGCGAGAGGGGCGCACAGCCCAGTCTCACAAATCCTCCGCAGGCGACCGCTAGGACACCTCCTTCCCTCTCCCGGCAGGAACACAAAGGGAAAAGAGACCTTTTAATTCCCTCCCGCTCCGCTTTTCCTGCCGTTTCTGCCTCACTTGGGATCAGGAACAACTTGCCATTTGCGCGTCCCGGCTGGCTGCCGGGAAGCATCCGGTGCACCCCGACCTCCGGGCTAAGGGGGCTCGAGCAGAGCCACCCAAGGAGCGCCTGCACCCCTGGTATGCCCCCGGTATGCCCCCGGCAAACCCATCTGCAGGCACCCCTGAGCCACGCACCCAGGGTGCAGCCAGCTGACACGGCGGCAGGAGCTGACCCCTGGCTCCCTCCATCTCGCCTGCCTTTGCCCCCCCCCTCGCAGACCCCCAGCTGCTCCAGCGCCCCCAGAGCTCTGCCTCCCCTCGCCCACCTCTCCCTGCCCAGGGGTGTCCAGGAGGTGCGGGCAGGCTTGGGCCAGGGCTGTGCTGCTCTCCCCGGCCAGGCTTCCCTGCAGCATCCCTTCAGGCACTTTGAGGGGGGCCTCTGCCAACACTTTGTCCCCAAAATCAGCCATCTCGGGCTCGCTTTTGTCCTGCGGAGCTGGGGGCTCGCCTTTGAAACGTCACCTCAGACTCCCTGCCCAAACATACTAGGAACTGAGGAAAGGGTGGGCTCCAGTTTTTGCCACAAAAGAGAAGATCCCATGGAAATATCACCCTCCTCTGGGTGTTCCCCCTCTTCCCCCCACCCCAGCTGCTCAGCTGCAGGACTCTGCTAAGGAGCAAACAGCAGGAAAATAAACAAAAACCCTGGCCGCTGCCCTCGTCGGCTATGGGACCAAATGAGCTCCATGGCGAGCCAAAACTGCTGAAAATGACCAAAATGAGACTGCTCCTGTCGCCTCCCAGCCGCCCCAAGTGCTGCCTCTGCCTGCCTGCCCCCAGAGTCCCCAGCCCCTGCCCGGTGCCCAAACTCTCTCGCAGCACCGGTCAAAACTGCCAGAGCACGCATGGATTGATCCGAGGCACCAGTAACTCCCGTCCAGGGAGATGGGTGAAACTGGGATCTGTTTGGAGACGGGGCTGGAAGCCGGCCCATGCCGGGAGTTTTGCAGGGGCTGATTTTACAGCTCGATGTTGTGTCTTACTCCCGCGCCTCTGCTCACAGGCTCTCACCCTGCTGCTGGAAACGAGCGGCCGCTGTGCCAGTACGCGCAGTACTTTCTGATTAACCCGCACCCTGCCCCACACTCCTGGGCGAGCAAAACCCTGTGCAGCGAGCCCAGCCAGGCGAGGGGGATCAGCCCAGCCAGTGCATCGGGCCTCTCTCATCCGCTGCTAAATGTAAACGATTTCAGGAGAGAAGTGGGGGGGGGGGGGGCGGCTGACTCAGGGGAGGGGGCTCCTTTCTACATCTGCTTTTGCTTTGCGGTCACTTGCCAGCAATCTGTCCTCCCAAAATGTATTTTGTGGGTCCATGGTAAATGTTGGAGAAACCACAACACACGACTCGGGGATGTTGGGCCCGACTCCAATATCTCAATCGGGATCGACTTCTCTGACATGAACGAGGTGGCGGCTGTGGGGGCTGTAATTGCACTCCCCGAGAGTCAAACCAGAAATCTGTTACACTAAAAGTCACCAAGAGGAAAAATATAATTCGTGGTGGGTCTGCAGCAGTTTTATTGTGAGCCCCATAATTTTCAACATTTTCCTTAAGTCTCGGCTTCTGGAATTATGTGCTTAAGGAAAACAGTAATTTCTATGCTATTTGCCAACCATTCTGCCAGCAAAGAAAATCCTGGAAAGTTGAAGCCGCAGCAGCCAAAACCCCCGGGGAAACACAACAAAAACAAAAAAAGGGAAAGCAGGAGGCCACGCGAAAAAACGAATTTTTTTTTAACTTGAGAGGGAAAAACGGAATCGAAGCGGCCGCGGGAATTACCGGCCCGGGGACGCGGCGGGGCGGGCGGCGGCGGCGGGGACAGCGCGACCGCCACCGGGGGACCGCGCAGCCCCGCGGCCGCCCCCTCCGCCGCCCCCGGCCCCCTCCGCGGCCGCGGAGCCCGGCCGTGCCCGCGGGGAGCCCTACCTTCCAGGCGCATCCCCACGGTGAGGCACTTCTGGAAGCGGCAGTAGGGGCAGCGCTTGCGCTGGGTCTTGTCGATCTTGCAGTTCTGGCTCTCGGTGCAGGTGTAGTGCTTGTTGTTCTGCACCGTCCGCTTGAAGAAGCCCTGCGGCGGCGGCGGCGATGCGGCGGGCACCGGCACCGGCATCCCGGCGTCGGCATCCCGTCCCCGCACCCCGCTTCCGACGGAGGCTCCCGCCGCCCCCGCCGCCCCCCGCCGCGGTCGGGGCTCCCGTCGCGGCCGCGCTCCCGTCCCGCCGCCGAGCGCGAATCCGCCGCTAACGAAAACCGGCGAGGAGCGGCCCGCGGCCGGCCCCGCTGCCCCGGCCCCTGCAGAGCCCCCTCCCCGCTCCCCGCACAGCCCCGGCCCCCTCTCCCCCGTGCAGCGGTCCCCGCACAGCGCCCGTCCCCGCACAGCCCCGGCTCTAGCTCCCGCACAGCCCCGCTCCCCGCACAGCCCCGGCTCCCCTGCACAGCCCCGGCTCTAGCTCCCGCACAGCCCCGCTCCCCGCACAGCCCCGGCCCCGTTTCCCTGGCCCCGCACGCCCCGGCCGGCTCCTACCTTGCAGCTCTCGCAGGTGAGCAGCCCGTAGTGGTACCCGGAGACCTTGTCCCCGCAGACCGGACAGAGCTCGTCCAGGTCCTCATCATAGGAATAGTCCATCCCCTCCAGCGGCCCTGCTGCGGGACAAGCCAGCGGGTCAGCGGGACGGGGCGGGCGGGGGACGGGGACGGCGGCCCCCAGCCCCTGCGCTGGGTGCGGAGCGGGAGCGCGGCGCGGCGGAGACCGAGCGGCAGGTGCCGGAGCCGAAGCCCTTTATAGCGCCTGGAAGAGCATCTCCATGTTGGTGCGGGCGAGCGGCCAGCCCCCCGGGGGCTGGGGAACCTCCTCTGGGGAGAGCGGGCGGCTCACGGCGCCGGGGACAAGGCGGGGGGGCGGAGGGACCTGACAGCCCGGGGACAGGGGGACACGGGGACGGGGATGCGCTCTGCCCCCGGCACGGCAGGCCCCGGCGGGCACGGGGCACCCCGGGCCGGCAGCTCCCGGCAGCGCCCCCGGGTCAAGAACTGGGGGCAGAAAGGGAACTGGGGCCGGGGGGCCCGGGGCAGGAGCAGCCCCCTCCTTGCCCTGCTGCTCCGGGCTGGGGGGGAAGATACTTGGCCAGGCCTCGGCAGCGCCGGACTCTGGCCTCGGGGACTCCGGGGGCAGGACAGGCACAGGGCGGCTCTCTGCAGGAAGGGGCTGAAGACCCTCCCTGCTCCCCCTGGGGCTGGTGGAGGTGCCCCACACCATCTGTGGGGAGCAACGAGGCCCCCACCTCCCCGGGCAATCAGCCCGCATGGGGCAAGACCAGTGTGGGAACAAGGAGTCCCAGAGGTCAGAGCACAATTAAACATGTCCAAGATTGAGGAACACCCCACAGCCAGCCCCGCTCAGCACTGAGTCCCCAGACCCCCGAGTCCTGCCAGAACCACTCCTGTCTCCCCACACCAGGCAGTCCTGCCAGACCCGGCTGTGGGGAGGCGCTCACAGAGCCTGGGGGAAGCTGCGTGAGGAGCACCGGGGTGTGCAGCAGCTCCTGACACCTCTGGGACCACTACTAACGAGGTGATGGCTCTGACCTAGTGCTGGCCACCCCGTGTGGAGCAGCCACTGCCAACAGTGTCCTGGTCCACCTGTCAGACAGCAGTTGTTCACTGCCAGTATTTAATTAATTGCCTCATATTTAGGGATTCTTAATGAAATGTTCCATGACGGCAGCAGACCAGTAGAGGAGCATCCGTGCTCCCGGCACGTCCTGTTTATTGGGATGCTCCCAGGCCATGGCCCAGGCACTTGGCCACAGGGAGCTCGAGGCTCCGGCTCTTAGCCGAGCTCTGGAGCTGAACCCATCCCATCAGGGATGACCAGCTTGGTCAGGAGACGCTTTGGGGCTGGTGCAGAGTTGCAGCCCGTCCCAGTGCAGGCAGGAGCCTGCTGCCTGCACAGACCCCAGGGAGGGAGCTCCCATTCGAGGTGTTTTGATGCTGAGGGAGCTGCGGGGAGGGCAGTGGTACTGAGCTCTGAGGCCGTGGGCACCTGGAGCTCCTGCCCGGCTGGGGGCTGTGCTGCCAGCAGAGCCCCACGAAGGGGAGCTGTGGCTGCTAGCCCCAAACGGCTGATCCCACACGGCTCATCCCACACAGCTGATCCCACACGGCTCATCGCACACAGCTCATCCCGTCCGGCTCATCCTGCCCGGCTTGCCCCACACGCCCGCTGCTGCCCGCGGGTGCTGTGGGTAGGAAGTGGCACTGGCAGGGAGAGCGGCAAACAGGAAACGGGCTCGGCATAGCATCGCTCCAGAGCCACCAGGAATTGAGACTCGGCTAAGAATAGCAGTAGAGCAGCCCCCGGTGCGGGTCAGCCACTGCTTGGCCGGGAAGGAGCACTCCCACCGCCGGTGGAACCCCTCAGCCATGGCCCCCGCACTCGCCGTGAGCTCCCGGGGGAGCTGCCGGGCAGCTGCAGAGCGGGACCTGCCATCCGGGAAGAGGAGCCCAAGAGGGACCGCGGGTCGGGAGAAGAGCTGAGCAAACATCACAAGGAACAAAAGCAACACAGAGCCAAGGGCTGCGGTGCCCGATGGCGTGGGATGGGGAGGGGACGCAGGCTCAGCTGACCCAGACACCAAGGGGTCCCAGCCGCCTCCCACGCCTGCTCCAGGGTGTGGGGGCTGCACTCCCACGGATAACACAGCGCTGGGGTGAGTAGAGACCCCCTGCCAATGCTGGCTGGGCTCCCAGAGCCCCTCGGCAGCCAGATCCAGCATTCCTGGGCAGCAGCACGGCCGAGGGGCCAAGGCTATAGTGAGGCCTCGCTCCACTGCCCGCGGTGCGCAGAGCCTCCATCCCCACGCCCGCTGATGGAGACGGGACGGGAAGCGGAGGCCCATGTACCACTCCCGCTTCCTCGCCAAGCCCTGCCACGTCCCCAGCTCCGTCCTTGGCCGCTGCCATGCCGGGGAATGGTGGCAGTGGGTGGGAGACGGGTGGGATGGGGGACATCGCGGTTCTCCCCACAGCCACATACTCACCGCGAGGCGGCTGCGTGCCCCACTGCCTGTGGGGCCAGGGCGGCAGGAGACCCTCGCTCGCGCTGCCAGGTGGGAGCTGCTGCCCGAGGCGCCTTCGTGGGGTGCTGGGCACCGCTGCCCCGTCCGCAGTGGGCTGGGGGATTTATGGGACCCGTCTCCGCCGGGAAGGTGTCGGGGCTCTGGCTGCGCACACGCCGCCCTGGGCAGGACACGGGCCAATCTCCTCCCCGCGGGGGCCAGGCTCAGCCGGGATGGACCCACTTCGGTGCCTTATTGGCTTCTGTGGCCACGTGACCGCGATGAAAAACATCATAATTAAGCTACAAAACTCTGCCCATAAACTAGCATTAGAAAGTGACAGCGGAGATAAGTGGGACCCCCACGGCAGATAACACGCCAGGGGAGAGAGACCCCGCGGGGAGGCGGGGGGCACCGGTGGGCGGCAGCGAGCGCGCCAGCACCCACGGCCACGCTGATTTACGGCCCAGGGCAGGAGGGAGGGGACCACGGGCGTGGGGCAAGACGCCTCCGGGAGGAGGACAAGCCTGCAGCACCCATTCAGCACTGGGACCTGCAGCTGAGGCCCCACCAGCCCTGAGGGGTCTCCTCGGCAGGGAGGGGGCTCCTCCGTGGGAGGGGTCCTGTGCCCAGGGTCCCCGTGAGCTCACAGCACCCACAGCCAGCAGCTCCGTATGAACCGAAATGGTACTGGCGGGAAGTGGGACCCCCTGGGCCAGGGCGGTGGCAGCCAAGCCCCTGGCAGTGGAAGTGTATTTGCCATGCGGGTTCTCCCACCCACCGTTGCCCATACGGGTCTGACCCACGGGCACCCCACTGGCTGTGGGGCTTGGGTTTCCCATCGCCCTGCAAATACAGAAGGGCAGCAAGGCCAGGCGCTGGGGTGAGAGGCCATGCATGACACCTCCCGTCCTGCCAGAGCCAGGGTTTTCTCCCACTGCCGGCCCCCCGCTCCGGCCATCCATCACCGCAGCGTCTCCTTGCTGTTTGCACACAGGGCCCCGCTCTCATCCCACAGTGACCACAGCCCCGAGGACAGGCTGGCCCGGCCAGGGGCTGCTGACACCCAGGGTGGCACGGCAGGATCCACGATCCCAGGATCAGGGAAGGGCTCGTCCCCCCTGGGCATTGACGCAGCCCTGACATGGCGCGATGGTGACAGACCCTGCAGTGTCCCCATGCTGAGTGGGAGGTGGCCGGGACCCCCACGGTGCTGCAGCCACGGGGAGAGGAGCGGGAGCAGCGAGCTGCACAGCCCTGCTTGTTTTTTCCTCACTCTGCAGCTGAAGAGAAGAGAAAAACTAATGAAAACAGAGCTCTGGAAGAAGCGCCAGGCCTGGAGCGGCTTCCGCCCCGATCCCCAGCAATTATCAGCCACATGCCAGATGTTCCGACACGATGCCAATGTCAGAGAAAATAAATCTGTGGCAGGTTCAAGGTCCCCGCCGGGCCGGCACGCAGCGGCTCGCGGCTCAGCACCGCGCGAGGCGGGGACGGAGCTGCGGGGCGGCTGCGGCCGCTTCCTCCCGCCGGGCATTGTTCCCCCGGGAAGCCCCGGCCTCACGCCGGCCGCTTGCTATTTTTGCAGCAAGGTGCTTTCGGGGGCAAATACGTCCCCGCCGGCCTTGGGCACTTTCCTTTGCACGGGCCCTTGCCAAGGCCGTGGCCCAGCTTCTGCAGCGGGCGCGCGGCCCCGGGTCAGGGCCGGTGCATGGGCCCCGGTGCAGCCTGGCAGGTCCCGGCCAGCGGCTCCGGGAGGGCGGATTTGGGAAGGCTGCTCCGGAGCAGCCACGCAGGGGCTGGGCAGAGCTGGCTCCTGGCAGGGTGGGCATGTGGGGCTCCAGTACTGGGGGTCCCCAGGTCCCTCTGCTGCAGGGCCACCAGCCGGGTGCTACTATTGATGCCAGGGCCCTCTGCAGCAACAGCACTGACCTCTTGCTCTCCTTCTCTGCCCTGTGCTGGGCTTGTGCTGGGACATGGGACCAGCTGTGCCCGAGGAGACCCTGGGTACCCCAGGCATTGCGTGCCCACGCCGGCAGGAGCAGCCAACACACACTGAAGGCTGTGCACAGCCCCAGGGGTCCCTAGGGACACAGAGGATGTGCAGACTGGGGTGACATTTTGGTGGCCACAGCACCCAAGAGGGAGGGATGAGGTGGCCCTGGTCTTCCAGTCTCACAGGTCTCTAAGGATGTGCTGGGGAGGGCATGGCTTTTGTTCAGGGGTGAGGATGGGCCCCAAAGTCACTGCCCTGCCACAGCCGAGGAACTGGCACAGCCTCTGCTTCGTGCTCCCAATGGGCCCAAGCACCAGCACGTCCATCACCAAAGCCCCAGCTTTTGGTCTAGTGACTGCCCTGCCCCATCTCCTCCTGGCCGGGCCGTGGGGCTGGCATGGCCACGGCGCAGCCGGAGCCCGTGGAGCCGCACCACCTCCCATGGGCCCAGCCATGCTTTGGCTCCTTGCTGGTGCGTAGCCTTGATGCTCAGCAAAGCATATCTCCTTCTTGGATTTTATCTCCATCCACTCAGCTTATCGGCGGCGGGGCAGCCCTCCTGCCTGCGCCACGTTCCCGGAGCGTGCCTGCAGCAGGTGTGGTCAGCACTACTGTTTGCCAGATCTCGCTGCCTGCGCCGCCGGCTGCCCACAGTCCCTGACTCCGGGGCCCGTGCCGATAATGCGCGCGCGGCGAGGACTTTGGCGATAGCGTTCCTGATGACATTACCTTGTCCTCTGCATTCTTCCGATGCCACGCACGCCTTCGCTCGGGGGTGCGGGCGGGCGCGGTGCATGGTGGCGAGTGCAGATGGCGCGCAGGCAGCGCCGGGAAGTGCTGGTGGTCTCCTCCCGGGAGGACTCATTGACATATCAGTCACATAGTTCTGCATAATTGGGACTTGGATGCAGCCTCTCTTTATGTTTCCTCTTGGCAGTTGCCAACAACATGAAGCACTCCTGGGTCAAAATGACAGCCTTTTGTTTACTATTCCTGCTTATGTGCCTCATTTTCTTCAAGGATAAGAGCTCTTTATAGGAATCTTTATTGTGATGAGGTTAGCAGAGAGAAAGATTTCTCTCCAGCTTTCTCTCTCTCTTTCACAGCTGATTAGCAGGGTCGGCCCATGGGGACAGCGATGTGGAGCTCAAATCCAGCACCCGCCGTGGGGTCCCTCTGGCCATGAGCTGCATCTGCTCTGGCACAGTCTTACCTCTCTGGCCCCACCACCGCGCAGCCTCCTGCAGGGTGTCCAGCCCTTCCTGTGCCCCCACAGCACCGCTCCCCTCCGGCTTGTGGGGGATCACAGGGAGGAGATGCCACCAGCCCAAGCAAAGGTACCACGAAACCCAACCACCTCCTGGAGCTTGGGCAGGAGCTTACCGGGAGCACTCACCTCTCAAGCACACAACCACGGTGGCCCATCCTTCATCTGACCTCTGCAGTGGTGATCATCAGAAATGCTGAGAGCAATTCTTGCCCCTGCACTTGGCAAACCAAGATGTGAGACTCATGATGGCCCAGTAAGACACCCACTAATCTACTGAACACAATAGAAAGTGTTTCCAGGTTTGAAATCCAGAGGGACAGAGACTGGGTAAAAGATGAGAGATGTGAGAGCAATTGGTGACAAGATGGGGAGAAGTTCAGAGATGTGGCTGGTGGTGGACATCAATGGAAGTCCTTCCCCAGCCCAGACCCAGCCCTGGAGGACACCCCACCTGACCATTCCAGCAGATCCTTCACCCATTGCTGGGTTGACACCACCACCGCCGCAGGCGTGGTGACCCAGCCTCACCTTGCAGTCCTGCCCTGGCTGGTGGCCGTGGGGTGACACTCCTGGGAACAGCAACTCTTTTCAAGAGGAAAGCAGCTTATCCTTGAAAGTTACTTTGCGAAGGTCAAGAGTGGGACTGTGACAGAGCAGCCTGACAAACGCATCTCCCGAAGTCCTTGGGCCCGATAATGTATGTCCCATGCAATGTTGACACTAGTGATCCACCAAAGATCAGGTTAACAAGTTTGACGTTAGTGACAGCGTGATTTGTTCAGCGCTGGCTCTGAATTCATAGAGCCGCTGGCCTTCGGTGATAAACTATTGCACCGCGCGCACGAGGCTGTGGCAGTTGTCACCAGCCAGAGCACCGAGATGAAAAGGAAGCAGAGCTCTAATCAAAATACAGTGGTCAGCAGAGGTTGAGCTGAAAATTAAAATGTGCTGGTACTTTTCCCACCCCAGCCTAGCTCTCCAGGCTGCCCTTTGTGCCAGCGCGGGGCCGGGGGAGAGGCTGCCCCGGGCAGCTCCAGCAGATCCTCTCGCCTGGTTTGAAGGTGAGGACAAACCCATCGCCCCACATGTGCAAAGCATCCTCTGCCACCTCCCCGCCAGCCCCGCCACCGCTGACCTTCAGGGCCCCCTTACGGGGAATAAATCCAGAGCGGCGCAACGTCAAAGCCGCTTGAGCTGCACCGCGGAGGAGGAGAACTGCTGTAAATAAGAGTAATTAACACAATAGAGAGGGCAGGAGACGTGAGAGCACTCGGCAGAGGAGCAGGGCAGCGCACCTCAGTCCGGGATTGCAGCGAGGATGCGATAAACCCTCAGGAAGGAGCAGGGAAGGGGTAGGCATGGTGCTGTGGCACTGAGGGGAGCAGGGATCCCAAACATCCGTCAAGAACATCTGGCTTCCCCATGGCCGGTTCCTACCATATCGAGAAGAAAAGCAAAGCCTTCCTGATGGGAAAGGAGGATCTTCTGCAGAAACACCTGCGGCCAGGCTGCTGGAACAGTTCCTCCTCCCGAAACAGGTCTCCTCCTTCCTCTCCTCTCTGCTCACCGCCTGCTCCCGCAACACCCTCGGGAAGGGGACATGCAGGGACAGCGCGAGGTTGTGACACAGGGCTGGAACAAGCATCCTCCCCAAAACTGAGGATGGTAGAGCCGCGGGTCGGCACCCCTGGAGCCAGAAGGGGCAAGTGATGGAAAGAAAAGACCCCAAAACGGGCCAGTGAAGGAAACCAGACTCAGCCCACACCCCTCTGCCCTGCGGCTGGGCACACAGCTCTGCCCCCCACAAAAAAATGTTTATTACAATCCAGCAGCTCCATGTTCAAACCCAGGAGCTCACTCTGTGATGAAACCCTTCAAGCTCAGGAGAAATACAGGGAGGGCTGCACCCCTGTGTGCCAGAAGGCAGACACTTAGCTGCTATTTCTTTGGATAGAATTTCCCATTATTAATATAAGCTGGGGCTGGGGGTGGGGGAACCCCAAACCCTAAGTGTGCTTAAGCACAAGAGCTCCTAAACATTAAAAAGGAAGAATTTCCATTTTCATGAGTTTAGTGATGCAGAAATGCGGGAGGGAGCAGCGGAGCGCGGGGGGCGGCTGCTCACTTGGAGCTGCCTTTGTGGCAGCACAGCATCTCCCTGAGTGGGCCTTAATGTGCACTCTCTAATACACATGAAAATGTGAATATGAAAAGTGCTTCTTGGTCTTTTAACACGCACCCACCTCAGCGACATGAGAGATCGTTAAATGATTCCTGCAGCTTCTCTCCGGAGCGTGCTGGTCAAGGATTTCTGGTGTTGTTTGCTCATTGGGATTCTTCCTCCTGCCTGCAGCAGCCGTCGCCGCACAGGTCTCCTCCCGCCGCTGCTGCAAACCCTGCTCCTGCTGCACCCGTGGCCATGGCTGCCCACCTGGACCACCACGCTCTGGCCACCCCACAGACAGGAACCCCCCAGGTGACATGGGTCATGTCCCCAGCAGGGACATGGCCGCGCCGTGGTGGGCACCTCGGGCTGCAACAGTGCAATGGCCAAATGGAGAAAGACTGTCCTGCCTTCTCCTCTGGAACCTGGGCAGGGGAAGGGGATAGGGACCACCATCACATTGCAGGGTCCAGGAAGACCATGCAAACCTTGGCTCTGGCATTGGCCCCACTCCTGTCCCCCGCAAGGCAGGGACCCCCTGCAGGTCCTACCATGCAGGACCTCCAGCTTTAGCAGAGCCCAAGGCAGGGCTCGTGTGCCCTCCCCAGTCCCCAACCACACCAAGGGCACCAAGCCCTTCCCAGAGTCACAAACTATTCCAGCTCTGGCTGCTCCACGGCAGGACAGCCCCGTGGCTGCCACCCAGACCAGCGCCGGCCTCCATCACCCTGATGGCCGAGGGAGAGCCACTGCCAAAGGGGGAAGGTGCAAGCGAACAGCAGAGGCCAGCGGTGCAGAACAATTCACATTTATTAGTTCATACAGCTAACACTCGCTAAACATGCGTTCAACACTTATTGGTCACATTTCCACAGGTAGTCAAGTCACAGAGCAGAGCAGCGGAGCAGGGGCAGGTCGGGCTGACACGGGCCCGTGCTGGTCCCGCCGCGCCAGGGGGACCAGCTGTGCCACGGCGCGCCCGAGACGTGCCGGCAGAAACATTCATTTGGTCGTAACGTAGTGAGGGAAAGGCAGCTCCCAAGAGGCGCGGCGAGGGCGGCCGGACACGCTCTCCTGCCCCATCCCTGGCTCCGAGCGTGCCAACGTTCACCGTATGTCATGCCGAGGCAACATCCTGCTTCCCTGATTTACACAAGGGATCGTGGGAAAAATGAAGTGTTTTACTGGGAGAAACCATCACCTGGAACATCAGCGGAAGGACCCGAAGACCGGGACCAACCCATCCTGGAGGTGTCCCACAAACCAGCCATGGGCCAGCCAGCACATACACGCGAAGGCTCTGCGAGGTCCCAGGCTACACACGCAGCCTCTGCAGCGCGTCTGCACCGGGACAGAGCTGGAACCGGCCCATGGCTTGATGGGCACCAACACAAACCAAACCAGCAAGAGCCACTGCAGGGACACGTGGCCACAGGACACCACCCAGGCTGTGACCCGTGGCTCGGTGCAGCAGTGGCCGTGGTGGTCACCGTCACAGCGCTGGGTGAGAGCAGGGTGTGTGCGACCCAATGCCTTCCCGGGGGTTGGGGTCCAGGTGGGATCCAAAGTCAAATCCCGCACCCACGGCAGCAACAGGAACCAGCCCCAATCCACGGGAAGGGGAAGAAACCTCCAGCCATCACCGCCCTGTTCTCCGCTGGCAACAAACACTGGCAGGATTCTGTTTTTCTCACAATCCCTTTGAGATGATAAACAGGATGTCACACGAGGTAGTTTTGTTATGGAAATTGAGTCAATAATGTTATCAACTATTACAAGACATTTTATAAATTGAAAGAAAACAATGAATCACAAAAGGCTTTGTTAAGGTTGATCGTCATCTGGTTTCAATTTCTGTTTCTTTTTGCCCTTGGGGGCATTTCTTCCACGGAACCATGTTGCTTCTTTCATAGACTTGTTAGAGGTCAGCTGCACAGGAGCTCTTTTTTTTTTTTTTTTTTTTTTTTTCCAAAGGGGATGATATTGCCTGGATTGAGCTCACCATCTTTTTGCAGGGCTGGTTTAAACTCAGATTTGCAGATCTTGGCCGGTGTGACTACTGGGAAAGGTGGGTTTCAGCCCTGCAAACTGGTGCTGATGGTGCTCGGTGCCGGCACTGCCCACGGCTGCGTCGGCTGGACGGGGCCTTTGGCTGCTCCTGGATGCTGTCACTGAGCTGGTTCCACACCCAGCACCATTCTGGAGCAGCCTGACCAAGCCCACAACCTACCGACCCACAGTGGGAAAGTTCTACTCACCAGAAATTACGATGCTCTAATTCATAAGCAACAAACTGAGAACAGAACCCTGGGACTGGCTGCCAGAGACACCGAGAAATTCCCGTTTTCCCCTTTTCCACGATGCGCCCTTGGGATGCTTTTCCCATTAGACCACGCCTGACCCTTCAGCAGGCAAACTTCCCACAAGCCAAACCAAAAGGTTTTTTCCCCAAAAATCCCCATGTGGGGGCTTTATTCAGCTTTCAGTGGATCCTCCAAACAAGTCATGAAAGAAGCAATCGTTGCAACATCAAAACTAGGGTTTCTCTGGGTCACATTTTAAATACTTATCCCTGAGCTTCTGTGTGTTGCGAACAACACACTGCGAACCCAGAGAAACACCACAGCTTGATACTGACATCCTATGCATTACCCTCGATTTACACATCATCTACAACTTAAAAATTAGCTTCATACTTAAACTAGTTCCCCAAGTTTCCCCCTTTCTCCTGCCTTATACGTGGCAGGGATGATTGCCGCTTATTATCCTGAGAAATACAGAAATAACAACATTTTCACAGACACCAAGCTTCATAGCTTCAAATCAAAACCAAGAAAGAAGAAAGAATGAATGGTAAATAGCACATTCACAGGAGAATATTTTTTTTTTTCCTTTTTAAAAATGTAGTAAAGATAAAAGAAATTCAAGTTTTTTTTTTAAAAAAAAAAGAAGGTTGGTTTGAAGGACAAACTCCTTAACCTGAGGTGGCTGCCGTTCTGCGCAGAAGCCTGAGGAGCAAAGGACAGGTGGCTCCTGCCATGCGTGGCCAAGGGAGGGACGGGCAGCAAGTGGCACTCAAGGCAAGTGCCCTCTCACTCTGCTGGCACCGCTGGCATCACCGGCTCGCTCAGAGCATCACCACAGCACCAGGAAAACGGGCTTTACTGGGGCAGCAGCTCCCCAGCACTGGGTGCCCCGACACCGGCAATCCGACTGACCACCCTGCACCGATCACCCTGAAAACACTGCGTTCCCCTTCTGGGCTTTGCGTGGCTGGAGACGGCAAAAGCTCAGGATTTAAGAATTACAGGAAAATCCAGAGCTGCACCCCAATGAGCCAAAGCCGGGGGTGTCTCTACGCAGCGCTGCAAGCTGCAGCCTGAGATGAGAAAAACGAACACCACTGGCATTATTAACAATTAGAAAGTAGCCAATGCAGATGCAAAACAGCTGGAGAGTTGGCTCCCGCCTCATCAGTTTTGCCATGGCCAGAGCCCATCAGTTCCGAGGTACCTGCCATCTCTGAGCACCCTGGTGGTCCCTCTGAGTGGCCGGGCAAGCCAAGGACAAAGACTGGCTACCAACACACACAGGAGGGTCAAGGCTCAGCTCATGGGACAGAAGCCTGAACCAACGGCAGGCAGAGGAAGAAAACCCAGTTGCCTCCAGAAGAGCTTTTGTTGGAGCCCTGGGGTCCCGCCACGGGAGCTGGGACTCAGCCCCAGCCGCCGGGAGCAGCAGTTTCTGCTCTGGGCGATGAGCTTCCAGCCGTAAAACAGCAGCTCGGACACCTCGGCAGAGCCCCTCGGAACACCCGAGCTGGAGCACTTCAAATTTATGTCTCAAATCCCTGTTCAGATTAAAAGTAACTCTTCAGCTTTCCATCTGCACGGATGCTATGAAGGAGAGGAGGGGGTCAGTCAGCCAATTTATCTTTCAAATCGGGGATAAAAATTGACTTGTCATGGCAGAAAATTCTACCAAAGACTATTATTGTTGATTGATTCCTCTATGACAGAAGGTCAGATAAGCAAGAGCAGATAGATACCAAAGATAATGAACTTCCCCCTACTAGCATTAAGCACAAATAAAATATGAGTCCCTGTAAACCGAATGTTACGTGAAGAATGGAACAAAAATTCCAACGTTTCCAGGGTGTCCTTCAAACCAAATTCACAAATACATCTAGTGACTGACCTAATGTCTCTACGTCTCTAGCTACATTCCTACCTTCTCATAATACCTGAGTTTGCAATGCAACACATTCACTTTACCCTGTTTAAAAAATACAAGTCATTAGAGGACTTGGTGCAGAAGGTATTAAGAACGACTGTCCAGAGAGCCAGATTCGGGTTCGCTCTATCAGCTTCCTCCTTACTTGTCAGTTTAGTAAGGATTTTCGACTCCCTACAACAAATGGGTTATTTGGTAACGGATGGTGCTGCCAATAAACCTTTGTAAAATTCGCTTTATACAACAGAAAGCAGAAGACTCCTGTCCATTCATCATCATAAATGAATTTAGGTTTTTTGTTGTTGGTGGTACAGCATTAGCCTTGGGAGTCTATTTTGGATAAACACAGAATACCTAATAGATTATTTGGGTATTTGGCAATAAGATGACCACTTTTATGTACACTAATTAAAACAAACTCTTATTCATCAACAGATTATAATAATTCAGTAACTGTAGAATAAAATTACTCCTATGCAATTTTAACAATTCCTTGAGTGTATAGAACAGCAAGCCAGAAGATAACCCGTAATAAAAAGATCATATCAAGCTATTTGGAAATTAAACTTAAAAGCTGAGAAATACTTTCTAACTTACAAACAGATACACTAAAATCTTCCCGTTTACACTTGAGGTATAGGCTGTATGCGGAAGGCCTTCCTGAGAAATACGCGCTTCTCCCATTTTACAGTCAGAAAGTAAATGAGATTTACGGAACCACCTTTGGATGGTGAAGCTCTCTCAAGCTGAACTGCTGCTGGGCCCAGCAGCCGTTACCCGTAACATCCTATTTAAATAATGAAAAATGAGCAGCTCGTGGACTTTTAGGAAAGGGAAACCGTCAAGCTGAGAGACGCCCAAGCGGGACGGCAAAGGCGGCGATGGCGCCGTGGGTCCGTGGCCAGCCAGCAGCACGTCCCCAGGGAGGTTCGGCCACAGCGGCGCGACCTGGGGCACGGCAGAGCTGGTGACCGAGCAGAGGTGGCCAAGGCAGGGTCACAACGTCTCCGGGGCTGCAACCGAGACAGCACCCGCTGGGGAAGGGGAAGGAAAGACGACTTTGGTGAATGAGACTTTTCTCTTGCTCACCATCACGTTCATTTTGGTCTCACAGCAGCTTCAGAACCTTGCTCGGTGCCACACAGGACAAAACAAAAAGGTAGCAACTGGTTCCCCTGCGCTGAAGGAACTGAGGTTGTTTCCAAAAATATTTTTAAAACAGCATTCAACCGTTTGTTGATGAGCCCTCTTGGCCACACAAACATCAGATTCACATCTAAGGACAGAGGGAAGGAAATCCAGCCAGGGTGACACAGCGGCCTACGAGAGCAACTGAGTCTTCGAACGTTAATTCTTAATGAAGGAGATGAGAACAAGAGCATCTCACTCAACCTCCTCACCACCACCGTGAGTAGGAAGCCATGAGGTTACCCATGAAAACACCCAAGTTTAGGTAAACACCAGCACTTAGCAATTACTCAAACAGCCAACCAGTTGTCATCAAACCAGTTCTCTGCGCGCTGGTGTGGAGGTTGCAAGATGATAAATCCAAACCTTGCAACACCAAGGACAGAACAGTTTACAAAGTACTGCATTAATACTATTTTTTCCTGGTAGGAAGGGATTCCACATGCAGCAGAACAGTCCTGGCAGGATATGACTACGGATCATGCATTCCCTGAGTCCAGCAGGGAAAGCCACGCCAGAGGACACTGGAGTCCCCTGTCCCCGTTACACAGGTCACATTTAACCCTGGGGTACATTAACTGTTCCCAGAAATGGGCTGCTTGGGACTGCTGCAACGCAGGAGCTCCTCAGAGGTCAGATACCACCCTGGAGGAATACACTAAAAGGGACAATCCTGCCTCTTCTCTAAGTAGGTTTTTCCTGCTTTTGTGAAGTTAAAATGGATGTTAAGGAAGTGATGAGAAATTACTTGCGGTTCTCTAGCAACAAGAGCACCTTTGTGTGACGCCAGGAGCCTGCCAGGAACTGCAGCAAGGCGATCTCAGCCCGATGGAGAGGCGTGCAGTGACAGCGAGGGGCTGGTCGGGTTGGGGCTGGGGACAGAGACCCCTCCTGGAGCCCCCAGGAGGGGACGGGGCAGCCACCCCTCATCCCTCGGGAGCGCTACCATCCCACTGGGACAGGATTCAGGGAAAGCACAGGAGCTACCACCCGCACTTGAAAACTGCCCAGGGAAAAAAAAACAACTGGCGAGACAGACTCTTTCTTCTTCTCCACTCCCTGCCTCCTTAAAATTATTATATTTTAAGAAAAAAAGCTTGGCACTTCTCTAACACCCACTTCTGCAAAACCGTCCGTTTGGGACACTAACAGCTCCGTCGATGAGGTGAGGCCGTTTGCTCTCTATGACAAATGCTATTTGGGTACAAATCATGGAAAGAGCAGTGCGTGAACAGCATCTTCTCCTTGAGGTAGTCTTAGTCATCTCGGTCCCCAGCCCCCAAAATACAAAAGAACTAACCCTAACAAACACTGTAACATTAAACATCTTCACATTCTGTAAACCGCTGGAGAATGCATCTGCTGCATTCATACAGAACCATGTGCATCGTGTTGAAGATCATACATTCAACTCTGTCGTGAAATAAATATATAGGAAAAAGAGTAAAAAAAAAAAAAACCACAAACAAAAACAAAAACAAAACAATAAAAGATTCTTGCTACAATGGCAGGTTCTCCCACTGCTCTGTCTCCTGCCTGGATGGCGTTTGCCCCTCTCCCGGGGTGAGCCAACTCCCTGCCCGGGGCTCAGCGAAAGGCACCGGCCGGGGCGAGCTGGGCTCACTCTTTGCTCACACTTGTCTTGCAGGAATGTAGAACAGCCTTAAACAGGAGAGGCAGCTGCTCCAGGGGCACATTCACCATTTTTCCTGGTAAGAGAAAAACCCCAGAATTAGCAGCCACTCCTGAATCAGATTTCAGAGACACCTAAGCCAGCAACGCTGGAGATGGTTTTACCTTGAACCTCTCAGAGAAACAGTTAATCATCCCACTGCTACATTAGACATTTGATATTCATTTGGACACAACAGGATTTATTATTTACTGAATCGAAAGCTAAATAAACGGCCAAAGTCAGATCAAAATGATTTCTCCACAATGGAGCAGTATTTATAGAAACTGGGAAAGACTAAATCCTGTCTCTCCTCAAACTCCCTTGTTGATCTTGGTGAGTAAATTACGAGAGCTACTCTGTGATTATTATCTAGTTCGTTACAGTGGAGTAGGATGAAGCGTACGGAGCCTTGACACGGGAGGCAAGTACCTCCCTTTGCCATAACATTCAGGAACAAACAATGTTTTAGTAACACCAGACCTTGTAGATCCAATTAGTGACATGGCGGCATTTGAAAGTTCACCTGCAGATTTCAGAGGTGCAGACGAGGTGAGAGCCGGGGGTTACGCTGCAGAACTGCCCCCTGCTCTGCTTATCACCCGCTCCTTAATTACACGGCATTTCAGGGATCTCTCTATTTCTTATGAGATAATTACTCAAACCAGCATTATACCCTTTTGAGACAAAACGCCTCCGAGATGGGATTGAAAGGAAGAAAATAAAATGGGAACCTGACCTAAAAACTTAAAGGGCGGCAGGTCAGAGCAAGGCAGGTCTCCCTGGGAGCAGGGACATAACGCCAGCGGCACAGGGACAACTCCGGGAGCCAGGGGTGACGGGACATCAGCTTGAAGGTGGGGGAAAAGCTTCAACAGAAAAAAGGTCCCTCACAAACATCCTCCACCAAAGTGGACAAGAATTTCACTGTTATAAATTAATTTTGTTTCAAAAGCAGATTTCATAATTTGCACGTGATCCCAGTGGGAGAAGAGCTCAAAAAGTTACCTGCAATATATCGTATCTCTGGCAAACACATCATTAAATCCGGAAAGCGGTTTGGCTGGTGTGGGTATTTGTACTCGGTGAAGTCCTGGCAAACGTACCAGTACCGCTTGTTCAGCTGCTCCAGTTGGGACGCGTTCGTCAGACCCCTGATGTCTGAAAACGAGTACGATTAGAGACATGAAAACATGACGAAAACATCCTGGAAGGGCAGCAGGCTCACCCCGAGTGCCATTTCTCCAGGAAAGACAAACCGATAGCTAGAACTCCAAGCTGGGTCTCTGCTTCACAGACTGGTTTCTAGTGCCCAGTTGGACAAACACCAAAACTCCCGTCTCCCCTCCGGATGTGCCGGCATCACGGGTGCCCTTTACACGCGTGTCTGGGCACAGGATTTCCTTCCAGGGGAGACCAGGACGAGAACAGCTAATGTCCTAAGCTGCTCCTCTGCACGGCTCAAGGGATGCTCTTGGAGATAACGGCTCCAGCAACCTTAAATCCCCGCCTGCCTGGGGTAAAGCAGCTTTATGTCAAGGTTTAGTCCTCACAGCGGATTCAGCGTAATACTTCCTCAGACAGAAACATGTTGATTTTAGCTATATCATCTTGGCTGAGGAAAGCGCTCGACTCTATAATTCAAGGTATCATCATATTTCTCCCCATCTGCTTATGAATTATGTCATATGAGCTTTATAAACTTGTCAACTCCTTATTTTTAAATTTAGCTTTGCCAATGTCAGGCAACACACACAAAGGAAAAATGGACATTTCCAAGCTATCAAGCTGGCAGGAAGCCCCACTGCCACCGCTCAGCGTGATCAACGGCACCGGGACGCTGCTGGGGGTCCGGGAAGGATCCGGCACAGCGCAGCAAGGAAGCTGCGGACCCTCGGAGCAGGCTCACTGCTGTAAGACCATCTGACGGAAGAGGCATTTATCCACTGCCCAAAAGCTGACTTTTAAAAATAATTCTCAGGTATTTCACATAAAAAATTGCAAACTTCAACTAAAAATAAAAGAAGACAGGAAGTTAATGAAAATACATTTTGGAAAAACAATGGAGACGGCTCGAGAAGTGCATTATCCAGTGTCAGGAAACTGCCCAGGGAAGCAAACCGGAACCTCAGCCCGGCAGAGATTGAAGCGTCAGCACTATCTGCTGCTGGAAACGAGGGGGGAGCAGGGAGCCCACAGCACATTTTTACAGACTGCAACTATCTTTCACGGCATAAAAGACTCTGGGGACATTTATTTCCAAAATTACAGCTGAACGCCATCCATTAAGCGTTTGCCTCTCAGTTTTCTTCATTTACAACATGAAGAAAAGCCCTGCGAGGCCCCAGCACACAGCGGAGAGAGGTGACCCCCAGGCAGTGGCCTGAGACAGCCTGGGGGAGCCGAGTCGGGGACCAGCACCACCCGAGGAACAAAGCCCATCTCTTCCAAACCATTCCAGTTGTTAGGAAAAAAACAGGATCTTCTCACGTGTTGAAGAATTACATGGATTTTGAAATGCCCAGGGTCTTGCAGCAGCCTGGGCTGCCAGCTTTAATACACTGGCTAATTAATAGGAGGAGACAGCCCCTTCTTAAATAGAATTCATTGCTTCCATGTAGATACTTCATTTGTCACTTTTCACGTGGAAGAGTTAGCATTAGGAATAGATTCTAAAAAGCAGGAAGCCAGCTAGGTGACTTAAGTATATAATCTGAAGGTAAATATTGTAAAGAGTCAGAAAAAACTCTGAAAAAAGGGTGACGACTGGTTTTACAAATTCACCTTTTCAAGCAGAAAAATGAACAAATACATTTTCTAGTTGGGAACCTTTGAAAGGTTGCAATGCAAATAATCAACTAAAAAAAAGTCATGCAAATTAACTGGTTTTAAAGTATCATTTAGTTAATTGCCTAAACAGCTACCTAAAGCAATAATACTTTTAGATGACACATCTTTGCCTGATGAAAAGTTTGCCACGCACCCAAACCTCACCCAGAATGGTTTTACCTCCCTGCTCTGTTTCCTACCGGGGTGTTGGTGCCCTTGGCACATGTAACATGACACACCTACTGTCCTTGATGCCTGTATTTAAAGGCAATACAATTTGTCTAAGCAAATGAGTTAATTCACTTCCAGATTCTCTTCATGTGGGTGCCCAAGTACCCAACTCTGCAGGGAGCACGTGGGCAAACACGAGCAGAGGTCTCAGGGCTCTCAGACCCCTTCCTCCCATTTCTCATCGGGGAGGCAAAGACTGCTCAGACACTTTCACAGAATTTCTCAGTGGGGCCGGTACCTTCTCTGCACCGACTCACCTTGATTGAGGAAGTTGATGGCTTTCATACAGGCGTACTCCTCGTTGCTGACCTTCAACTGGTTAAATTTGCGAAAGAGGTAGATCAACCGCTCCATCACCTCCATCCCCTCTTCACTGAATCTGGAGGAGAGAGACCACACATCAATGTGTACAGGACACAGTCCGTCCAATGGGAGTAAGAAGTTTATTTTAATAACTTCAGAGATTTTAATACCTTGCAAGAGAATTAAAAAAAATTGTCACCAAAAGTGTTTGAAGTCTGCTGGCACCATTAGTTTAAAGTAGAAGTAAGAAGGAAAATGACTCAGTTACGAACTTGACTGCTACAGATATTTCAGCAAAAAAACATCTCTTGGTGATTCAGTTCATCACCAGCCTGATCTGACAGAGGAAAAGGTTGACGGAGCCAGGAATATGCAAAAACATCTTGTGTGCTTGTCGGCGCGCTGCTTTGCCTCTCTGTGCTTGCATTCCCCCAGATTTCAATGAGGATTGAATTTGCACTTTGCTGGGCTAATGGGAGGTTTAAGCAGTTTGGGGAACGAGATGAGATTTCATAGAAATGTGGAATGATACTTGTCTTGTAGAACACAAAAATATCCTGCAAAACCCCCGCTGTCCTGCCAGATGCAAGGGCCAGGGGGTAGCCCCCCTCTGCCTGGTGCTTCATCACATCTATCGCGATAGAGCGCGGCTCACAGCCACGTTACACAGCACCACGCCGCTCTCCTGATGGATATTTTTGCAGGATAAAGCACCTCCAGCAGCCCTTGGAGTGCCTCCCCGTTCAGAAGACAAGCTGTCCCCAGCAGCGTTTCACATGTTCTCGCCCCTCCCCACCTCACACCTTTCTCCAGTTTGTGCTTTCCACCACCTGCAGCAGCCCAAAGCAACCCGGCACTGGCCACCAGCAGAAGGTGGCCGTCCTCAGGGGTGTCCCCAAGAGCTGTGCAGCTGCCCACCCCGGGGAGCTGGGATCGGCGCTGCTTTACAGCTCGCTGCAGAGGAACGCCGGGTCTCCACAACACACACGCCCAACCTGATATCCAAATTGTTGGTTTTCAACAAATCCCTACAAAGCTGGTAAATCAACGTAAACCTTTGCCTATAGAAGCAGCGCAATGCCCAGGCTCTGCGCAGCACATCCCGGCACAGAGCAGCTCCCTGCAGGGCTGCGGGAACCCGGACCCAGACCCTGCCTCCCACAAAGGCCGTTTCCAACAGCTAACGTGCCTACAATTTCTCCCATCTGTAGAGACACAGCTTTGTTTTAAAGAGCGAGGCATCACAGTGACCCGCGCAGCACAGTGGTGCCCGCTCCCGTTATCTGCCAGGCAGGTGCGGGAGCTCACCTCCCAAAAATTCCCGGGAGTGACTCACAGAGATCCGCCCCTTCCACACAGCCGGGTTTATCGCCTCTTCATTACGGTTTGTTAATTTTCCTCGGCTGAGAGCTTCTGGGGTGAGACGTACTGCAGGAAGGCTGGGGTCCTTCTCACAGATACAAGTACTCATGAAGCCACAAAGAACCAAGGTTAAAGGGAGCGAAACTGCAGGTTGTGGTCTCAGGTCGAGTGGTGCACTCTAAGGAACACACTCCGCTTCCTTCTAAACTTTCCCCCTCAAAGGAAGTGCAGGATTCATTGCACTTAATTAATGCATATCAAGATCCAACCAGAACCGCACTGCTGCTCGTGTGGATTGTCATGGATTCTCCGCTGGGGGCCAGATCCACCATCCACACCAGCCCTGGAGCATCCCACCAGGGACAGCCGTGCTCGTTGCCGAATCTCTGCCCTTCGCCAAGAACAAGCTGCACATTTCCTGAGGGTCCACACTCACCAAGGGAAGCCAGCGGCAGAGATGGGCAGGAGAGGACACGCTGATGCACAGGGAATGTAAACCTCCCCCAAATCCCCTGGGAAATGGCCTGATGGAGATTTTGTGGGTGCAGAACGAGGTCATGCTGCTCAAGGGGGTGCCGGGCTGTTTCCCTATGAGTGACACCCGGTGTGGTCACCACCAAAGAGCCACAGCGTAAGCAACAGGCTGCGGTGGAGCTGGAGGGCACAGAGGGCTGCCGGTGCCCACGGGCACACTCCGGGACCATCCCACGCATGCCAACAGCCAGCACAGCCTCTCAGGAACACATCTCACAGCAATACCCCCAGTTTCAAAGCAAACACACATTGCAAAAATGCTGAGAAGTGGGACAGAAGTGTTTAGGGATGCTTCAGCTGCGCTCTGGCATTGTGCAGCGCAAAGAATAAGAGCACAGCCAGAAAGCCATCTTTGAATAGAACAAAAATAGAACCTTTTTCACTGAATAATACCTTATTTTGGCATGTGTGTTTGTTTACTTCAAAGTTATTTGTAAAATGCATGGTGGAGTTTGACCCCAGAGAAGTGAAAACAAGCTATCTGAACTCCAGGTCACTTCTTCAAGAAAGTAATATTGTCAGTGATGAAAGCCTTGTCGGCTAATCTAAAGTTGTACAAGTTTTCTTGCTCTCAAGTTGACATTAAAAATCTTGCAGGTGCAAGATTGCAAAGCTCAAGAAGTTAATGAGCACAAAGACCACTCAGTCGTCTGTTGGGCTTAATTGTTTTTAGAGCATGCACATTTTTACCAGCCACTCATCACTTCATAAATCCAGGAGAGCTCTTCTCTCATTCCTGCAGTTGAACTGTCTTACTTTCCCCGGCATGCTTTCCTCCCCCTTTCCAACAAAGCTGTTCTGTTTTTCACAGCCCTATTTCTTCTCGAGGACCGACTCCTCCACACACTTTTCCTCGCAGTTTACACCAGGCAAGTTTCTGGCTGGGAGTTATCGGGATCAGCTGGGGAGGAAGGGGAGGGAAGCGCTATCAGGAGTGCTGGGGGAGGTCAGGAACCTATTCATTTCATATTCATCTCCAGAAAAACAGCACAATAAAAGAAAACATTTGATCTAGCAGGCAAACAGAACATTTAGCCAGTTGTTAGAAGTGATTAACACACAGGGGCTGGGGAGCTCATCCTATGGCTTCATTCGTCACCTACCCAAGCATCGGCATCGCTCCTGTCATTTTACAGACTCAGAACAGAAATTAACCCAAAGTGCCAGACTACCACAGCTCAGGGAGGTGTCTTCAGCCCGCTGTGAGATCTAATGCACTTGGGTTTGCAGTCATTACTGATCAACACCAGAGGAAACGGGGGCTCCTTGAGAATGCCCCGAGTCGGACACCGCTCCATAAGAGCCCCTCACAAATCCAAAGGGACCAGCTGTTCCGTGAGTGCATGGGACAGGGGGAGTGACACCCCCGAAGCACCCCACTGCCACCTGCAGACAGACACGCTGCAGGGAGGGAGCCACACAGCTCGAGACCCCTCATCTGCACAACTTCCCGCTACATGGCTTTTTTGGTGTGCATTTTCCCGTGTTACTAATGACAATTAATGATACTTGAAAAGCTAAATCAGAAGAAGAGCCTACAGAAACATTCCACTCCCAAGAACATCTATTCTCATCCAACACAGATCTTCTCTGAAGGACCTTTGAGGTGACCAGCTCTGAATTGCTGGTTTCTGAAGGGCGAGGATTCCTCCTTTGTCTTGTTGTCTTACCTCTCGCTTGTATTTATCGCAAACCCAAAATGAAACAAACACTTCTCTTTTGAGGCTCTGACCAGGACAGCAGGAACAAAAGGATGGCTGAATGCAGAACAAGTGTTCTTGTGGTTTTCTATGACCCTCGCTGTTCCTCGCAGGAGCAGCACCAGATGCACGATGAATGGCTGGGCAGAACATCTCCACGGGGGAACCTGCCCCAGGAAATGAGACACCTGGGGCCAGCTCTCGGCTCCTCCGCCCCGGCCTCAGCCAGCCCCTCCGGGTGGCAAAAGAGATGCACAAAGGAACCTCAAGGAACCGTTAGATGCTGCGATGGCTGAGGACCACAGCAGAATTTTACATCTCTGCTTATCAGACACTTGGATCCCCTGGTGACTCCCACACCATTGCCAAGCCCAGCAAGGCAATTGTTCTAAGGGAGGGTGGGCAGCAGTTTCTGTAAATCCTAAGTATTCTGCCATAATACTGTGAGATTGTGAGTCTGCTACCAAAAGGAGGATCTGTCTGGCACCAAGACCACGAAACAAAACACCCAAACCAAAAAAACACCACCCTGACCAAAATGATAAATGAAAGGCAGGTTCCTCAGAGCATCAGATAGTATGTACCATGGAAAAAACACGAGCTAAGTTGCAACATCTTTAAATTTATGTAATCAAAACAATGAAATAGCAATTAATAATGACCACTTTGATAATACAAACAACCAGCTTTGTGAACAGCCCTTCCACTGGCCCAAAGGGTTTTTAAATAAGACCTTCCGTCCTGTACTTCAGAGTTACCCAAAGTGCTGGTTAGTTTTACCCTCCCCATAAAAAGGTGGGGTTGTAGAACTGTGCTGGAGGAGGGCAGTATTGCTACGGGAACTCCACACAGCACCACACGCACCACGCACCCTCCCCTGCGGAGGGGAGTTTTTGATTCAACACTGACTAACCATGGGGTACTTTCTAAGCCTGGAGCAACCATTTCCCTAAAAAATAGAAAAGGAGAACAGCAGGGGGTGAAGTGACCCACCCCAGAAGAGGTGGTGAGCTGGTCACAGGGCCAGAAACACGCACCCAACCGCCATCCTCCCGCTGGCTCCTCCATCTCCAGACCTCGCTCCCGTTCCCGCAGGCTCAGCCCAATCTCTCACCTGTGCAGCTCGTCGTCAGAGGGAGAGTACTTGGAGGTGACATCCGCAAGGTCACCAAAGATCTGCTTGCTGTAAACAGTCAGCGAGGAGAGCAGGATGAGCTCCTGCCACGTAGAGCTGAGCAGGCAGGTATAGTCCTTGATGGAGAGCTCGCAGAAGAACGGCAGCTTCTTGATCCAAGCAATCTGCCTGAAAAGCAATTCATCCGCCAGACGACACAACAACGCAAACAGCTCTGCCTGAGTCACTTTGTACCTGCAGGCACAGTCAATATGAAGGCATAAAAACAATTAACAACGTTGAATGACATCATTTGATGAGGCACTTGAAAAGCAAAGCAACCGCCACAGGAATTCACGTTCAAGTGCTGGTGCCCAGGGTGTCACCTGGCGTTGGGAGCCGCGATGGCCATCACCCAGCGTGCCCGGCCGGGGGTTGCGAGGGGAGCCCCCAACCCCTGGGCTCACCCACCCGGCCAGCACCCAGCCTGCTGGGCATGGGGCAGCCCTGCAGCTCTTGCCAACAGATTGACTACCCAGCTTTTTTCCAGCTACTGTCCTTATGACTGGGCTTTTTGTTCAGTTAATGCAGTCCCAGGGCTGAAACCCATCAAACCCCACTCCCACACAAGGGCAGAGACCACCCACGGCACGTGGTCTGGTTTGCCGCTTGCACTACAGCTGCATCTTCTCCCAGGGGAGATGCACCCCGTGGCCATCGGGCCACCAAGGCAGGCACCCAGCTCCCCCCACCTTGCCCTCAGCAGCCTCCGCCGCAGGAACTGGAGCCGTGGGTGCAGGCAGGGACAGCCAGACCCAAGGGACAGCCAGGAACAGACATCCCCGGGCGGCCACTGGCACCACTCACCCGTCCTCAATGAGCATCGGTGTGCCCAGCGGCTCCAGGTCCTCCGCGGACACCAGCTGATTGATAAGACTGTGTGACTGGGGGTCCAGGCTGCGCGTCTGGGGGGGCATCAGAGCCGAGTGAGCAGAATAGCTAAAAAGGTGCGGGAGGTACTGATAGTGCGTGGACACCGGCGTCCCGATATACTGATCCCTGAGTGCAGCGAATCCATTCAGCTCCACGGACCTACTGGAAAAGAAAAAGCTTTTTAATATACCCCCCAAATTCCACCCGATTAATTAAATTGCTGCATCCAGCTCCATCAGAAATGTTAATAAAAATACAGAGGGGAAAAAACAGAATGGAAAATGCCTTTGTGTTTAAAGCCTACACTGGAAACAACAGACCGTGCAGACCAGACACCTTTCACCCGCCTCGCGCCGAGCCTGGCTCAGGGCTCCTTCCACTAACAGAGACGTGGGAACTGCTGCCCAGCAGCCATTCGGAGAGTCAATCAGAAACCCAACTGTACAAAGCATTTCCAGCCCGGCTGCCTTAAAGGGACAGAATTTAGGATTGTAAATTAAGTATTTACACAGCCAGAGAACACAAATATCTCCTGGCTTAAGATGCAGCTGAAAGCAGACAGGATGCGAGTCAGATTCTCACTGTGTTTACAATCAAAGGCTGCATCAGGAGGCTGGCGCTAACAGTAACTGACATTAACGTAACACCATCAATTAATAACGTAAATGGAGTCATTTATTTTCAAAACCTGAGCACAGTGCAGAAAAAGAGCTTATGCAGAACAAGCAGTGAAAGCTAATTGAGTTCCCATGATCTGCAGAAAAAAAACTATCAATACAAATTAAGAGATATATTTTAAATACAATTTTAACTCAGCATTGCCTTCTTTTTCATTTGCTCATGAGCGTTTCACCTCCTGGTTCAATTCTTTTCCATCCCGTGGCTGTCTGTCTTAAAACACAATTAGAGATGTAAGACTCCCCAGGACGCAAAGCTGCACTCACGGTGTATTTTTCCTACACTGACCCAAAGCCCCGCTCAGGGACAGACAGACAAGAGCACCGCAACACGGAATTCCTCCAGGGGTCATTCCCACCTTGAAGATGGAGTAGAAACGGGTGAAGGCTGGTTGCTCTCAGAAACTCCATTTCCAGGGGAACTATGGTCACTGTCTCCGTTGTTGCTCCATGACATGTTCGCCTCTCCCTCAAATTCTTGCCCAGACATAATTCTCTCAATCTCTTCCTCTGATATCTGTCAAAGACAGGACCGTTATCATTACTTCAGCTGAGAACAGGAGTAAGGCAGAGCCTCGGCCCGTGAACACCTTGGCTGTATGGCCACGTCCAGCAGAGCTGAAGCCACCCCGCAGGAGTAGGAAGGCTTCGCCGCTCCCGCAGGTATCACACCTTCCCTTTACATTGAACAACGCACGTGAAAAATTCTGTTTACAGCTAATCGTGGTGACCTCCAGTGCCTGCAGCACTATTCAAGTGACGATAACAGAGCAGGCAGGAACGGACACATGAGAAGATGATGTCAAATACACACAGCCAGGAGCCGTAAATCAGCCTCTGTCACACAGTGAAAAACCTGGGAGTAATTGAGGCCAGTTCATCGGGAACATCACTCAGTACCCAGGGGAGGTAAAGGCAAACGGGAGGTGTAGTTGGCTCTGGTTTGATAAAGCAATTGAGAGAGGTAAGGCGACACATATAAAATGAGTCAGAAAAATGTTTACAGGGAATCATTGTTCGCTATTCTTCCCCAGTTAAGAACTAGATGGCACCTAAAGAAGTAATCAAGCATCTAATACTTAAAACAAGTATTAGAGAATAATATATATGAAGGTAAAATGGACTAAAAAAAAATTTTAAAAATGGAGTTCCCTTAAGTACAGAGTTTCAAGAAGGAGCTGGGTATGCTCCTGGAGAAATGTTGCATCCATAGTGGGGAAAATGCAACAGAAAACTTACTGGGCTTTTTTTTAGTTTCAGTTGTACACATGTCCCTTAGTGAGGCTGTCACAAAATGTCAAAAGTTAACACACTGAAAGAAAGCGCAGTGAACTCTGAAGATCATTTTCAAGAGCCAAACATTGCTTAGACAGTTCATTCCGGTCTTGCAAAAGCATCAGAAAAGCTCAGCAAGTTCCCCCAGGCACAGACTCTGAAGAGCCCAACAGCTGAACAGTCTCCTGGAGCCGACGGCACGACCCATGGACCAACACCGACCGATCCCACGGGTCTCGGGTGAGCAGGGGCCCGCGCTGGCCACCAAAGGCTGCTGGTTTGCCACGGCTGCACTGCTCAGAGGCAGCAAAAACTGTTACCTGGCCAGAAATTAAATGTTTCTTCTTCCTTGATAGACAGGGTTTGAGAATCAGTAACTAATGCTGTTATAAATACGATGCCTGCAAACAGCAGAAAATATTCTATTGTGACTAAGGTGTTACTGTTTGGGGTAGGCGACAGGCACGGCCGCACTGCCCAATTCCTGCCTCTTCCTCCGTTCCCTAGGGAGGACCCCGCTGAGAGACCCCAGGGCATCTGGCTGTTGGGCTTCTCCTGGTTTGGGTCTGGACTGCGGCGAGTGGTCTCTCCATAGGCACAGACAGCCATGGAAAATGCTTCCAGCGTTATCTCTATTTTATTAAAATAAATAGTAAACTTTTAAAAGACCTCTTTCCCAGAAGTGAGCTGAAAACGGCCATCATTTCTCAGGCGTGCGGTACAAGCTGTTGTGCTGAATCACCTCCCACTTTACAAGACATCTCCGGACAAGCTGTGCCATCCATCAGCTGGACATTTACTGGGTACCCACCGAAGGACCCGCAGCCGCGAGATTTACTGGGCGCTGCCGAGGGACGGACGTCCTTGTGCCGCTGACAAAGGACGGTGCCACAAGGGCCAGGGACTGCCCCTGCACTCACACAGGGACCCGGGGACTGCACCGTGGCCCCTCGGGGACAGGCAAGCACCTGGCTTTATTTACAAATCTACTGTTCCCGAGATGTGTTTCTAGCACTGCTGCAGAGTCAAAGCCCTGCACCGCCAGCAGAAGGCACAGGCTTTGGGAAAGGCGGGTCAAAGGGACCCCGTCCCCATCCCACGCCAAGCTGCCGCCGCGCCAGCCCAGCACCCCCAGGTGTGTGCTGAGGCCACGGAGCAACGGCTAGGGGGGAGCCGGGGAGAAACGGTGGGACGTGCTCACCTGGACAGGTCCGATGCTTTTGTTTCTGCCTCCCGGCATGCCATCCTCTCTGATTGCTGAAAGAAAACAGCCAAACCTTGGTGAGGAATTGTTCAGTACTACTGTTCAGCAGTCCAGAAATACATAAGAAAGTATCTACTATTTTGAAAAAAATCTTTTTATCTGAAAAGGTTCGTTTTGTTCATCGGAGCAGTTCACACAGATCCCTCCAACGCTTTCCAGGGCCCCGGGAAGCTCAACCAGTACCCACCATCATCCTCAGCCCCAAGGGCACAAACACATCACTGGGGCTACAAGCATCACTCAGGGAGTTCAGCATTTCTTCACGGGATGCCTGAGCGACAGGTAATGAAGGAGCAGCAATCCTGTGTCACAACTGATTCCAGGATCATTTGAGAGGTGGCACACAGAAAGCAAACCGACTTCCCCTCCAGAAATGAGCACCCATGACTGCTAGAAAATGGAAGGCAAACGCTGGCGTTTCTACCTGCATTGCAGGCAGCCCTGACCCACCGCGAGCCAGACACCCCCAGAGAGACACCCCCAGAGAGACACCCCCAGAGAGACACCCCCAGAGAGACACCCCCAGAGCCAGCGCTGCCGACAGAGCCCTTCTCCAGGGACTACCAGCACCGCGGCCGCTCCAGCGGGGCTGGGTTTGCTACAGCTACCACGGGAAATGGAGGGAGACGTTCTGCCCAGCCGGTCGCCTGCAGAGCTGCCGTTTAACATTCGAGTTACTAGACCCAGCCACGCAGCTCCTTTTCGGAAGGACAGCCAGGTTTCTCAATACAGCAGCTGCAGTTTTAAGGCTCTTTAAACATTTTCCAGAGAGCTTCAGGGAAGTCCAATTAAGGGGATTATCCTGGAGCTGCTCCTTTACCTCCCTTTTCCCTCTGCTTTTCTCTTTACCAGCAGAGCAGCTCTGCAGAGGCCAGCATGTTGGAGGACCAGCCCCGCTCCTCGTGCGCCTCCTCTCCCCGGCCGGGTCCCCCAGTTTATCGGGTCCCGATCTCTTTCCCACCACGACCCGGCCGGACTTGGCAGCGGGCTCTCCCCAGCTGCGCCGTGACCTTGCTGCTGCCGGCTGGCCTCACCCTGCTCCGCACACGGGCTGCCGCCAGCCCTCCAGAAACACAAAGTGACACTAAATTTAGGGAAAAAATTCTGTAGCAGAAAAGCCATGCTGCTGCTTGAGCGTAGAGACCCGCAGCTCCAGGCATCCCCATCTCCGTGGTGCCGCGCTGGCACCGCGGGGCTCACCCCCGGCACGGCAGAGCCACGCACGCACTCCGACATAAACTGCATTCTCCCAAGCCATTACTGGCGAGTCAAACCGCACAAAAATCGTCACAACGAAACAGTCCTGAGGATTTCCAGCTCTTCAGCCGGTGACCAGCAGCACAGCAATCCCTGGGGCACCTCAACACGTTACAAGTTCAGCCATACGGTGTTAATCCTTCTAACGTAAACACTGTCACCTCCACAGCCCAGCAAGTATTTTTGAAACGGCAGGCAGCATCCATGTGAGCGCACTGGAGAAGCCTCCAACACAGGATATAAAACCACTATCGTTATCTTTTACATCACGCACATCTTCTCAGATACAGCAAGATAACAAACTCATTTCAGCAAACAAGGCTGTTTATATGGATGCGCCATCCCTGGAGGGGTTCAAGGCCAGGCTGGATGGGGCTTTGAGCAACCTGGTCTGGTGGGAGGTGTCCATGCCCATGGAACTTGATGATCTTTAAGGTCCCTTCCAACTCTAACCATCCTATGATTCTATGATTTTTTTATGAAAGCTCTTTACAAAAAAATATTAGTTTTTCATTAAAAACCTGTCCTGGTTTGGGGGATTATTCCTCCCCAGGGGGAGCATCCTACACTTGCTCTTGGTGGAACTTCATCAGGTTCCTCTCCGCCCAACTCTCCAGCCTGTCCAGAAGAGCTGCCTTGGGACGGGGCTGCACGACAGTCAACGTCAGCTCAAAGCTGGAGGAAGAACCCCAGGCACCAATATGAATTAGGGGTCGATCTTCTGGAAAGCTCTACTGAGGAGAAGGATCTGGGAGTCCTGGTGGATAGCAAACTTTCCATGAGCCAGCAATGTGCCCTTGTTGCCAAGGGGGCCAATGGAATCCTGGGCTGCATAGAGAAGAGTGTGGCCAGTAGGTTGAGGGAGGTCATTCTCCCTCTCTACTCTGCACTGGTGAGGCCACAACTGGAATACTGTGTCCAGTTCTGGGCTCCCCAGTTCAAGAGAAACAGGGGACTGCTGGAGAGAGTCCAGCGTAGGGCAACAAAGATGATGGAGGGACTGGAGCATCTCCCTGATGAGGAAAGGCTGAGAGAGCTGGGGCTCTTCAGCCTGGAGAAGAGAAGGCTGAGGGGAGACCTTATCTATGTTTACAAGTACCTAAAGGGTGGGTTGAAGGAAGACGGAGGTGGACTCTTTTTGGTAGTTTCCAGCGATAGGACGACGGGCAACGGGCACAAGCTGGAACATGAGAAGTTCCACTCAAAGATGAGGAAAAACTTCTTTCCGGTGAGGGTGCCAGAGCCCTGGAACAGGCTGCCCAGGGAGGTCGTGGAGTCCCCTTCTCTGGAGATCTTCAAGACCCACCTGGATGCAGTCCTGAGTGATGTGCTCTGGGCAACCCAGAGTTGGACCAGATGATCTCTCGGGGTCCCTTCCAACTCTGACAATTCCCTGATTCCCCTCAAATCCCGAGCTCCGTGCCCTCACCCCAATTTAACAAAAACTGCATTAAAAACAACTATTTTCAGACCTAGTCACGAAGTAACTCAGCAGCTCCGTTCCGCCCTAACTGGGGGCTCGCTGGCAGGAGCCGGTGGCTCCCGAACCCCCGGTGGTGGCCCGCGGAGGTCCCCGTCGGGGGAAGGGGGGGGGGGGGAGGCAGAGCCGGTTACCGGCGGGGGACCCACGGGGCCGCCAGGTGGCGCTGTGACCCCGCGGGTGAGCCACGCGCCGCCGCGCCACCGGAGCGCGCGTTTGCGAGCCCTTTCCCGGTCCTTGCCCACCCGCTCCCCCCCCGCCGGACCCGGCGGGGGGGGAGCGGGTGGGCAAGGACCGGGAAAGGGCTCGCAGAACCACTCAGAAAATGTCCCTGATTTGCCCCAATCGATGCGATCCCGGTGACAAACGCGCCGAGCGGGTGCCACCGCAGACATCCCCGAAATAATAAAACGGCCCCGCTCAGCCAGAAGTACACCCTTCGGTGTAAAAGACCACGGGGAACCCAGCCCATCGAATAAACCTCCCGGAGGGAATTTGTAAATCAAAGCAGCCAGCAGAGAAGGGTTCCCATCTCAGCCCCGAGATAAGGGTTTCTAAAGGAAGATCCTGGTGGATTTGCGGTATATTTATGGAAGTTTTAGTGCTTCTGACAGGCGGCTTTTAGATGAGCAATGACACTAAAGGCATCGATAGCTGACACTTTGGTTTGGTGTCCGGGCAGGGTCCCCACCACGGACTCCTGCCTGCTGCCATTAAACCAAGAAATCTCTGCTTTTAATGGGCAACAACATTTCCAGAGACTAAAAAGTCAAAAGATAGGAGCAAAGAGCAGAGACACGTCACTGAAATAAATCCCGGTCTATTTTTTATTATTAATTTCTGAGCTACTTAACGATTTTCCATCCTGAAGATGACAGCGTAGCATTTCATCGCCCCTGCACACGTGGGGACTAAGGGGTGGCTGTCCCTAACCCAGGTCACACTTCTCTCCTCAGTGACCTCCTCCCTGGCAAAACCACCTCTGGCACTCCCCAGTTCCATACAGCGCTGCCGGGAGCCGGCATCATCACCCGGAGCCAGGCACTAAGGGAAGACCCTCGCACCCAGCTGTGGGTCAAACTCCCACGACAACAAACAGGAAAAGTCTGACTCGGAGCTCTTAGAACTTTAGAAGTCTATTTAAATTCATGCGGTTTTGCCACATTAGTATATTGAAGCATAGAAATAGTGATTTTCAGGATAAATGCAAGGAAAGAATGTAACAAACTCTTGCCTTCCCTGAAAACAGGGATCACAATGATCAGTTCTCCAAATATTTATAGGTGCATTCAACTCATATAGATTTTTCCCCCAATAAAGTAACAAAGTAGCTCGGAAAGAATTTTCTATCCATGCATGATTTCGCTGAAGTTCCACTTTTTCTCATCAGGGATTTGGGAGGCAGAACTGCAGGACAAGGCGGCAGCTGAGGAAGGGCAGCACGCGCTGCTGACACCGGCGCCAGCCTGCACCTCCACCACTAAAACCCCCGCTTTTCCTTACCTTTCCGGTTCATGCCCATCTGGAGGCATTTGAGCAGCCGGCAGTACTGGCATCTGTTGCGCTGTTTGCGTGACATGACGCAGTTCTTGTCGCGGCTGCATCTGTAAACCCGCTTGTTGCAGATGCTCCGCTTGAAGAACCCCTTGCAGCCCTCGCAGGAGATGATCCCATAGTGCAGCCCCGTCGCTCTGTCCCCGCAGATCAGGCAGGTTCGCTGATCCACCCGCTCATCTGCCAGAGAAGAGAAAGGCTTTGAGGTCAACGGAACGGCTTCACCGAGCGAGCAGGATGGGACTGGGAAAGTCTCGGCACACCGTGGCCGGGACGGATGGAGGTGGCACAAGCACCGCTGCCGGCACACCGGCTCCTCACCCCCTTTACTCGGCCAGCAGAGCACGGTGTGCCACTCCAGAGCTCCACAGCCTGCCACAAAACCAGCTCCACAACCACCACTAAAGTCATTTCAATTCAACGTATTATTGGATATCAAGTCCAGAAATTCTTGACAGTGGCAAGAAGAGTGAAGAGAAGTAAAACCCAAGTTTGCTTGAAAACCAGCCTCTTGGAAACACCCTTAGTCACACCATTTATCAGAAATGGAAGTAAAGGGTAAAGGAAAGCGGTTGAGAAGGTGAATAACGAGAGGGGGGGAGAGGGCAGCAAGAGAGAGGACAGAGACAGACAGGCCTGGTCAGAAAATCAATGAGACAGTATAAGGACAAGAAAGAATAAAAAAAATTACTTGAAGAGCAAGAAGGAGGAAAAGAAGAGCACAAATTCAAAACAGAGAAACCATCTGACATGATTACTCTAAAAAAGATAGCCCAGACCGAGCAGGACGGGAGGAGGAAGCCGGGAGCAGCAGGGGCTGGCGTGGGAGAGGGAGCGGGGCAGGGAGAGGAGGGGGCTCAGGCTGGGAGACCCCAGTGACACCAAACTGCACCAAGCCCGGTGTGTCACCCCCCCACACCTCCCCAGCGACCTCCTGCTGCCCCGTCCAGGGCTCCCATCTCTGCCACAAGTCACCCAAAATTCAGACTAGACAGGGCCACAAAAGTGCCCTTTTTCTTGTTCCCATTTTGTATCATTCAGGGAAATGATACAGACCTCGGAAAACCCCCACCTTAAGAGGGCCCAGCTGGGGACAATGACCTGGTTCCAACTCCAGCAAGACAACACTGAGCCTGGTTTTCATCAGTTAGATTTGACCAGGGAGTTTTCCGAGACAAAGGTGTCCTTATCTGCAGGACTTACGGAGCGGCAGGAGGCAGGAGTCACAGTGAAGTCCCCTCCAATCTTGACAAAGCCTAAGCAACCTGACAAACCATCGTGTAGCCTCCTACTACTGGAGAACATGTGAACGCACTAGAAATGAGGAGCCAAACGGATTAGGATCAGAAAGGAAACCGGTTTTCGGTTACACAAACCAAGTAAAAATCTAAACCAGCTGCTGGTAGTCGCGAACAGTTTTCTCCATGGTTTAAACCCAGTGGAAACCACAACCAACCTGAATTAATCTTTAAAAGGTTTGCTAATGCAGAGAAGTGCAAATGTGCAAGCTGTGCAAGTTTCACTGCAATTGTTATAAAACCTTAAAATAAAGGGACGAATGAAGGAAACGCAAACTTTTACTGAAGAAACGTTCACGGTGTCATCACTGCCCTAAGACATTCCCAGTTTTACAGGACAGACAAGCTCAGGTATGTGCTCAGCGCAGCCCCGCAGGAATGCTGGTACCCACCCGGCCGGGGCTATCTGGGCATCTCGCCCAAGGGAGGCCACTAAACATGACTTTGTAGTGGCCAATTGCATAATCTCCACCTTCAGCCATCTGATAAGGCTGGGAGGGGCCGGGGATTAGCCTGGGACAGAGGAGTCCTCTATCTGCAGGGCTGCGCTCAGCCTCAGCCCCCCCGGCCCCCACCAGCAGAGCCATAAATCGCGAGGGGATCCCGAGGTCAGCAGCGGTGGCCACGTTTGCCGCCAGGGAGGAACTGGGGAGCCAGGAAAAGACCAGTTTATACACATGGCACCGGGCAGAGGGGGAGGTGGTGGGTTGTGGCAGCATCCCCCCACCCCGTAGCATCCCCCCCACCCCGCAGCATCCCCCCGGGATGCCAGGGATCCCTCCTCACCCCAGCACTCCGACAGCCCCGGGTGGAAATGAGGGCTCATTTCCAGGCGCAGCTTGTTTTGTTGCACGAAGAATAGGGCTGCCGTGGCCTGGCAAAGCCGGGATGATGAAAGGGAGGAGGAATCGGGATCCTTCCCTCGCCGTCCCCATCTCCCCGCGAGCAGGGTGACGGCGAGGTGGTGTGAATGGCCCCATCGCCACAGTAACTGCACAGGCCTCCCTGCAGAAACTGTTAATTGGGTGCGTCTCCGGAGTAGAATTCGCCGTGGAAGAGCGGCGCACACCGGGAACAAAGACTCAGACCTCCAGGGACCAGAGAGGTGCCCGTACATCCCACAAAACGCCGCTCAAACAAGACTGGGAGATGAAAAATAATTACCTACAGAAATTCTTAGGGTTTCAGAGGTTTAAAAAAATCCTGCAGGAGCCGTGCCCAGGCCCGGGACGCTCCCCCTGCGGCCCAGGGGTTTGCCGGCTCCTGACCTTTGCTATTTTTCACCCTACTTAATGCAAGCGCCTTGTGTAGGCGAAGGCTGGGACAGCTAGGGCAGAATTACAGCAAACTGCATAGAAATGGTAAAGCACAGGCAAATTTAAAGCAGTTTTGTGCTGGGGGTGCTCTGAACTCCCTTATCTTTGAAATTTCACTAGAATTATCAACACGCATAGTAAGTACAGCAATTTTAAAGCAAGCAGCTCTGGCTCGGATACCGCTCGTCTCACCGATCCCTCGGTTTCAAAAGCCACACAAGACAACGCAGATTAGGAAACAAAGCAATTGGTAAGAAGTTTTGTGGGTTTTTTTTTCAAATACCTTGCACATGTTTTATTTCAGATAGAGGGCGGAAGCTCCCCCCCCCCCCCCAATTTTCCTGATGGTCTTACTTTTAAGGAACTCATACTCGGGATATTCTGGCTTTGTTCTCTCAGCCCATTGTAGCAGGGGCCACTAAATCAAACAGTTACTGCAACGACAAAAGCACTCACAAAAATCCCAACCTCATCTTGAACCCTGAAGATTTTTATGGCTACTCCCTCGCTAACCCCTCCCCAAAGCCACATTAAAGGATGTATTGTTTTCAAAGGTCATGGTAGGTTTCATACCACATTTTAATACAATGTAAATTCTCCAAGAATATGATGATGTTACACAAGAGTCACAGAAGACAGTGCGAGAAAAAGAAAATATCTCTACTTGTCTGTGTTTTATCAGGCATGCAGTAGAAGCAATACACTTAATTTTTAAAAGGCTTATTTTTCTCCTCAGTGAAATGAGCGGTCCTGATAACTTTAGAAAGAAAATTCTTATGAATTTCCAAAAGGGAATACCTTCAAACCTGCTGAAGCACACGGCAAAGACACGTTCAGAAAACACCGAAGCGCATGAACAAGCATATAAAATACACAGCAAGTAAATAAAAGTCTCGGGACCTCCATCCAGCCCCCCATGAGGCTCCATCACCGCTCCCACCTGTATCACTCCTGCGGACATCCACCCCGAGAGCTCGGCCGCGGTCCCGGGGGGGCACCAGGTGCTGGCTCCGTCCCGGCGAGTCCCTGGGCTGCGGGAAGGATCGCACCCACCCCGGCAGATGCACCTACAGCTCCCCACGAGAGATTAACCTCGGAAACGCGACCGGGCGCCCATGCAGCCAGCTCGCACGACTTCCAACGTCAGTGCTTTGTAACGGAGCAGAAACAAAGACTTTATTTCCTAGAGCGAGGCCAGAAGCGAAGGCACAAACTCTCAGCCGAACCCCCGGAGCAGCCGGAGCTGGGATTCCGTCCTGCTGGAAAGCAGAGGGAGGACGCAGAAACCTGCAGTGTGCAAAACTTCCATTTATGCAAGAGAACGTGACTTACAGCTAAGGAAATCGTTTACAGCCGAAAAGAGATTACAGATGACACTCAGCACCGCAATTCGCTAATATATTTAACATCTTTTCAACAGTGTATCATTTATTTGCTTGGTGATTAACTCACCCTGTCGCACACACCCCGCAGCACCCTTTAGCTGGGTTTAAATCTCAAGCTGCTAAATACCAGCTGTTTGGGGAGGGGGAGCGGAGGGGGGGAGATCTCACACATGTGTTACTTAAATCCTAACCAAACCCCGCTCGCCTCTCGCCTCTGATGATGCCTCAAACACAAACAAACGTCTTAAAGGCTTCTTTTTCCCCCTTATCTTTCCTAACGATTTTTTTTTTCATTGTCAATTTCTAGTTCCAAGAAACCATGTTGTTAAATCCAGCAGGGAACTGGGGTGACTCCCCCCTCGCTGCCCAGCGCTGCATTGTCCCAGCGAGCCCACCCCCAAAACCAGCCGCGTTTGCTTAAGGGGCTTTTCTTCAACTTATAATCGATGAACACAGGGATTAAATTTTCTGTGGGGTGGCCCCTCCCCGGGCCAGCGGCGAGCTCGGCGGCCGAGCCCGTGGCCAGGGGCACAATGGGCCGGGGCACCCCGCTCCCCCTCGCCCCGCCGTGGGGGTCCCGGCCCCACGCTGGATGGGGGGCGACGGCACCAGCGTCCTGCCTGGCCAGGCCGGGCTCAAAGAGCAGCTTGTGCTGCCCGGATCAGGCCGGCCATGGCGAGGGCCTGAATAGAATTAACCCTCTGTGAACTAAAACAAAAACATTTGTGTGCCCAGCTGGGATAAAGGTTAATTTAAATGGACAAGCCTCCTCAAGTCCTTAAAAAAAAAAAAAAGGGGGGGGGGGGGGGGAAGAAAAAGGCTACTGCAACCTCATTCTCTGCACTGTAAAGTGTTCTACAGACACAGAGAGCACGGCTGCTTTCTGAAAAGCACCGAGTATTGAAAAGAGGAGAAATGCTGCAACAGAGAAATGGTCAGCACATCCCAGCTCTGCTCTCTCTTCCCAGTAACTAAATCCAAAACTCCCGGTCTTATTCCACACTGATTCTGCTCCTGCCAAAGAAGAGCTCAGTGAAAAGAAAACCCTCAGGAAAACAACCAGAAATCATCGGCTGCTCTTTTTCGTGTAGGTAGAAATCAAGAGCGTGCAGCTGATGAAACCCATCACCCTTCCCTTCCCGGGCTGGGACCCATCACCATTTGCATATCAAAAACTCATCTGCGAAATGCAACTTCTCCCGGAGGGGCTCCGGGAGCCCCCCGGCCCCCAGCACCCACGTCCCCCGGGACGCAGCGCCGGCAGGAGCCGGCCCGGGGACGAGGGACGCTGCCAGGCCGTGGCCCCGCTCCATTGTGCGGCACAGGGGGGACGGGCGACGGGGCCTGATCCTTCGCTCCGGCCAGTTGTTGCACAAAGAGTTTGGAACAAAAGCCCACTGCGCCGAAATGTGCCCCCGAGAGCCCAGCCGGCCCCCGCAGCTGCCGCGGGGGGCACGGGGGTCCCCGCCGCCCTGCCCACCCTCCCGGGGCTCGCGGACCCGCTCCCCGTTACCAGCCGCTCTCCCGAGCGATCAACTTTCTCTAATCCAATTTAAGAAAAATAAAGGTTTTTGCAGGGTCGCCTGCCCTGGCTGCAGCGTGGCCGCACGCTCCCAACCCAAACCGGGGTTAGGCTCTATTTTTTAAAAAATTATATATTCCGAAGCAGCAAGATTAAAAGCTGCCTTGCCTGCCTAAAAATAATTCTCCTGGACCTATTTAAGCTGTCTGATGTGCAACGGCTGAGAACGATGCAGAACCAAGGAAATCTAAGATTAAAGCAACACCCCCCCCAGCAGCCCCTGCCTACAAGGAGGCAGGGCCTAAGCACAACTGAAAATAATGACTTTTCAAAATGCGTGCTACCCGAACATGCAATGTGCTTTCCTCAAATATTTCGCCCTTGTTCTGAAGCAGAGCTTTGCCACCGTCTTCAATCATGGGGGGGGTGGGAAAGAAGCTGTAAAATCTCTGTGAAGTTGTATTAGTCCCAGGAGAGATGGAGCTACGTAATCAAGTGCCTACATGACCCCAATACTATCAATAATTAACAATACTAAAAAAAGCTCTTCCAGATGGTCAAAGGGATTAGGAAGTTTAAAATATAAACAAATTAAGCCCCAAAACAAACTAATACCTTTTTTTTTTTTTTTTTTTTTTTAAATTGCATAATCCCGTTCGCAGCTGAAGGCTGAGCCGCAGGGCCCACACCGCCTCAAAAAAAGGCAAAGAAAGGGAAAAATCCCTTTATGGCTGGTTCCCTCCCCCGGCCGCGGTCTGGGTCTGGGTCCGGGTCCGGGTCCCGGTCCCGCCGCCCCGGGCGCTGGGAAGGGCCGTTCCCGGGGCCGCGCCGGCCGCCGCCGGTGCCCGCACAAAGGCGCCGGTGCCCGCTCACCTTCCATGCAGGTCGAGTCCCGCTTCATCCCCCCGGCGCCGCGCTCCTAGGGCCGCCTCATGGCGGCGGGGCGCGGGCCAGCGGCGCGGGCGGGCGAGCAGCCCGGCTCGGCCATCGCCGCCGCCCGCGGGCCGGCCCTATGCTAACGAGCGGGGTGTCAGCGCCGCCCCCGCGCCGCCCCGCGCCGCCCCGCACCGCCGGGCCCGGACAGGGGCCGGGCAGGGGCCGCCTCCCCCTTCCCCCGCCCCCGAACGCCGGTCCCGGGCGCCGGCGGGACCCCCCGGCCCCGCTTTGGGTGGTTTTCCCGGGGACGGGCCGGCACCGCCGGGAGCGGCGGCGGCTTGATCCGCCGGCCGGGAAAACACCGGAATTTCTAGCAGGAGAATTATTTCCTAGAAGCGGGAACAACTCCTGGCCCAGACCTCATTTGTAGTTTTAATCGTCGCTGAAACGCGAGGTGGGGGTGGCCGGGTCCCGCTTCACGCCCGGGCAAACACCGGGCGACGGGCACCGCACACCCCAGTGCGGGCAAGGGACGGATGGCACCGTGTGCCCTCGAGCCTTCCCGTGCCCACGCACCGCAGAGTGCTCCACGGCACAGCCCACGGCCACAGCCCACCGGGAATGGGGGCTCCCAGTTCCTGGGAACTCCAGCGCTGCCGCGGTGGTCACTACAGGGCAGGGGACCACAGCCCGGGGTCTACACAGGCCAGCCTACAGGGCAGGACGCTGGCGACCGGATGCTCGCTTTGGCTTCCTGGCCAGAGGAACAGGGGAGCTTTTTGTGGGACAACACAGAGGTTTCCAAAGGGTGAACAGCCAACAAGGCATGAGCACACACTCTGTTCCAAAGTCTTCATTGACAGAAACGCGGTAGTTGCCAGACAAGGAGAAGCACAACCTGTTCCAGCATCCCCCTGGGCCATGGCCACCACCAGCACATTGGAGGAGAGCTCAAGAATCAGAATCATAGAATGGTTTGGGTTGGAAGGGACCTTAAAGACCACCCAGTGCCAGCCCCTGCCCTGGGCAGGGACACCTCCCACCACACCAGGTTGCTCCAAGCCCCCTCCAACCTGGCCTTGAACCCCTCCAGGGATGGGGCAGCCACAGCTTCTCTGAAGTGGTTGAGGCACCATCCCTGGAGGTGTTCAAAAGACGGGTTGACATGGTGCTGGGGGACATGGTTTAGTGATGTTTTTTTTGTCAGAGTTAGTTGATGGTTGGACTAGATGATCTTGAAGGTCCCTTCCAACCTAGATGATTCTATGATTCTATGATTCTCTGAAGTAGAAGAAGCTGCTGCATAACCTGTTTTCTACCCTCTGAGGCGGCTTAGCACAGGCTTGGTTTAGAAAAGCGATTCCAGCATCAGTTTGTGGTTTTGTCATCAGCCTCACACAAGCTGACTTGAAGATCAGTCCCCAGACTGACATGGAAAACAAACCTGGCTCTAGAAAAACATACAGAGGCTGAGCCGTGCTGCGAAATCGGGGTTTGTGCCTTCCCCCTGCGGGCAGACTCTGCCGCCAGCTCTGGAAGGGCCACAGCACCATTTTGAAATTGGGATGGAGTGGGGAAAAAACAAACCACTGCCTGAAAAACAGCAACAGAGCAGGAAATAAGAGACGGCGTGCCATCAGCTGGGACAAGGGCTCTCTGAGTCCCTGTGAGAGCATGTCCCATGGGAGGAGCGGTGTGGTCGATGCTGAGGGGGACGATGGAGCTGTTGCAGCCCACTTCTGGTAGCCTGAGCCAAGTGGTGGACCAAGGACAGCAGTGGGTGCCAAGAGACAAGGAACAGGGTGGGGGGACGTGCACAGGCAGCTGGTGATGGACAAGCGCAAAGGTCAGTTAAATGATCAGAACCTCACAGAATGATCTACCCCAGCTTGGCCGTGAGCTGCTGTTCACTCTCCTGATGGAAGGAGTTTCAGCAGCGCTATTGCGAGAGTGGAGTTACAGTCACATCGGCCACAGCTCCAACAAGGAAACCTCCACTATAATGAAAAACACTACGTGAGACATTGGCCGTTTCGTCTTTTCCCAATTTCTCTCTCACCAAAGAAAAAAATCCACGCTGCTGCTCCTCCTCAAGGCAGATCATCTCTGCCTCTAAACTCAGTGGCTCTGCAAACTTTCCTAACAATAAATCCGTGGCCGACTTAGCTGCCCGCCTCGAAACAGGTACCACCACGGCAGCGCCGGTAACAGCGAGCTCTTCGTCAGATACAGCCGCAGGTTTCTGCAGCAGTGAATGTTTTCAGGAAGCTCTTCTGCTCCTTCATCCTCCTCCTGGGGTGAACTCCGCCTTGGATATTGCGCAGTTCATGTGTCCTTAGTGCCACAAACGTGGGATGCCCAATAAACCTGTCCCCAGTTGTCAGCTGGGTTTGACCAAACCCAAACCAACGCTCACCGAGGCATTTACGGGAATGGCCAAGGACGTTTCTGCCCTTGCCCAGTTCAGCCTGTCCTCCAGATGTCTACACCCTCTCTGCTCAAAATCCAGAGTCTGCTTCTGCTCCTTGTCCCGAGGACCGGAGGGCTCAGCCACGCTCTGAGAAATGGCTGACTTAAAATAAACAAGGCACAGAGGCAACAAAAGAGGTCGTATTTCACTCCATCCCAAGCCTGAAATTTTATTGCTTTCTGGTGACATCCAGCAGTGCAAATAACCCCGAGTGCATGCAAGAGCAGAGCTCGGCAGCGTCCCCCCGGCAGCCTGGGCACCCCGCTCCCGCTGACCCCGCGTGGGCAGGGGGGTCTGACCAGGCGGTCTCAGAGGTCCCTGCCAACCCCAACCCTTCAGTGATTCTGTCATTCATAATCCGGTTTTTAACCCATTTCTGCAGGAGCAGGTGCATGACGCAGGAGCGAGCTGTGGCAAACCAGTCCCGCGCTGGGCCCCGTTCCCAGTTTGCTTGTGCTGTAAATCCCTACAGACGCCGTGTCGGTCCTTGACATGCTCTTCGGATTGACCTCTCTCTTTTCACTCCGGAGGTTACCAAAGCAGGGCCGTGCGAGGAGCCGTTCCCTGCCCTCGCCACGCACGGCCAAGGTAAGCCATCCCCCGGCTGCACTATTGACACAGCTGCTGGCGATTGTGCCCGCTCCCAAATCTCCGCATTCTTCATCCCGTGCGAGCCCTCCGCTCGCTGCCGGCACCCCTCGGAGAAGTGTGACCGGAATGCAGAGTGCTTATTTGGTAACACCGCGGTGCGACGTGGACACAGCCATCCGAAATAAAGCAACTTAATCTCAGGATAACGGGCCAGCGCCAAGTTGCTCACACAACTGCTGTTGGGACTCAAAACACCAAAAAAAACCCCTGCTAATTCCGAAACAACTGCAAGTATAGACAAAACCTGGCTGGGGAAAAGATAATTGCCCAAACAACCCAAATCTTCCAAATTACTCAAAACTTGCTTACATTGAATACACATGTCACAGTTTGTCCATAATGAATCCTTAAGGGCAGAAAATAATTGCAGAGATCTGGAACTGTTCTGTAAAATGAGAAGCCAAACTAGGAACGGGCAGAGGGCAGGCAAAGAGAGGAGAAAGATTAATTCTGTTGTCTGAAGCAAACAGCCTTAAAGCAGGGCTGGTAAAAGGAAAAATAAAGTGTCTAGATCTCATTTTAGCCTGAATTGGCCAATTCCTACCCCAAAGAGAAAAAGCTGTTGCTATTGTAGCTGAGAGCTAAAGTTTTAGAATAAATCCAGTTCATAACAGTAAAAGCCAAAACACTCGCCAAAATCTGGACAAGTGACGCCGCTGCCTGCGACAGATTTACTGTCCTGACACTATGGCCACAAGGGACGGGCACGGGAAGCAAGGGGAGACACAGGGAGATCTCCAGGGTGTGTGGGCCATTGGCTCGTCCCGCTGCCCACGGGGGTCACTTGTCTGCGAGCGAGGACAGGAAAAACACTGAGTTTTGCTGCGGTGTGTCCAGAGTGAAGTGTGGGGGCAGGAGAAGATGACAGGTTATAAATGTGGCAGGAGAAAAGGAAAGCGTGCCCAAGAGCTGTGGAACACTTTAGAAGGCATCCTGTCCAAACACAGGAGTGCTTTGGGAGCATTTTCATAGAATCGTGGAACAGTTTGGGTTGGAAGGAGCTTTGAAGGTCACCTAATCCGTTTTCTAGGTAATTTTTCTCAAGAACATTTTCCCTACTTGCTTTTGGGAGCGTGGGTGCTTCTCCCGGGCTGCCTGCGGGAAGCGGCTACAGGCAGGAGCAGAGCAAAGCACCACCGGGCACTGACCCTCCCTGGGCACACCGAGAGACCGCTATTCCAGGGAGAAGGAATTCCCAAAAGACTGACTTTTCCAGAAATATAGAGCCTGACTGGAGCCGTGGGCCAGTGCCAACATGGGTCAGATGCTGCTGGACCAGGACAGTGACCGTCTTCCAGGACGCTCTCTGTGACACCGTCTCTTGTCCCAGCCGATCCCTAAAAACTCTGGTGACAAATCCCAGATTTGGGCAGAGCGGGGCTGGCAGAGCCGCGCGGCCCCCGGACGGGGCCAGCCCTTCCTCGCCCTCCCACCCACAGCCACCCTTTCATAATTCCCGGGGCTCCAGCGAGGCTTTGCCCATTTTCATGACAATCGGGGCTCTGTTGTGTCCACGCAGTTTGAGATGTCGGCCCCTTTGTGGCACGAACAAAGTCGGGGCTGCGGTAACAAAACCGAGCCCATCTCGGTGCTGAAGGCGACCAGACCGAGAGCTGCCTCCACATAACCCAGCCTGGCACGGGCAAACTGAAACACTAGAGTGGATTTGATTTCGAGCAACAAATAGCACATAAGGAAATACCAGACACCCGGCGCTGTATTTATTTTACCCAAAATGGTGCCCCTGGCAGCCTCTCCCTTTCGCAGGGCCGATGTCCCCACGTCCGTGTGGGTCGGCAGGAGCAGCCCCGTGCCCCAAAACCACCCTGGTTTGCAAATGTAGCTGAATAAATGGTAAAATACCAGATTAACGCATCTCAGCAGCCTCAGAACTGCCGACGCTACCACTTCCAGCCACTGCAGTGAGGGAGCTGGTTCCAGGGAAACACAGCACACACTTCCCCCCAAAACTCTATTCCCCTCACTCAACGTATACAGACATTTCAGAGAAAATAAAAACAAACTAAATAACATTGTTTAGAGAAGCTATGGAAGGAACTGCAAGAAATTATAATAAACACCCACCCGACTTCCAAGAAGTCTTGTGATAAGGGTTTAAAACCAGATGCGGGTAATTCCTCTGCTCCATAGCATTAAACACACCAGCACCGGGGTGTTAATAATTCTGGTGAAGGTATTCACTTGGTGCATATAAAATTCAGCATTTTCCTCCTTCTTACTAGTTCAATAGGTTATTGTGTAAAATGAACCCTTCTACCAAATTCCCAGTTTTATTTGTTTATTTACATTTTTATTTCCTTGGTCACTGAATTTGCCATCCCAGGCTATTGAGGGGCTTGTGAGAAGCATTTCATCGCATCTTGCTTGTTGGGTGACAAACAGTGAGAGCAGCTCTGTGTAACCCAGGGGAAGGCAGGGGGGGGGGTTAAGGGCTCCTTAGAGAGGTCGCCTTCAGAGGAAAAAAGGAAAACAAATGGGATTGTAGGCATGGGAAGTATATGGTTTTACTGCCTTACTGGGCAAGTACAAGAAAGGAGAATTGCAAAGTGAAAAGCTTTACATTTCTATGAGCAGGCAATTGAGCTCCTTTCTAAACCCTCTGCAGAAAGCGCTTCCCTTCCTACGGGATGACTCCAGCCCATTCTGGGAGCGCGTCTCCTGGAACTCCCAGGAACCCAAATCGGTCACGCAGCGTCAGATCATTCTGGAAACCGGGGAGAAGCCCTGGGGCTGAGTCCCCATCCCAGCGAGAGCCCTGCAGCCCCCGAGCACCCGCGGCTCGCCACAGCGCCTGTGTGGCTAGGGTGACAGTGAGCTCAGGGCCCCCTCGCACGCTCCTCGTGTCCTTCTGCAGTCGGTTGTTTCCCCCCCGGGGCCAATATCCCGGCAGAGAATCCCCCTGGCAAACAGCGGGTGCAGCGGTGGGGCTCCGTCCCAGCGTATCCCACCCACAGAACCAGTGCACCCCACCAGCACCAGCACCAGCACGAATGGGCAGAAATCTCTTCATCCCAACCTGAAATGGGGCCGTGTCTGGGCAGAAAACGCAGGTGTTTGGCGGGATGTGGAAACAGGAGAGGTGTGAGGTCAGAAGGCAGAAGCGTATCTCCCGGATCTGAAGAGGCAGGAAAAGTTTCGTGCATTTAAGTGGTAAATTGAAAAGCCAAAAGACTGTTTTAGGCCTGACTTACACAAGTTGCAGTCGGACCAACCACACTGCTGCAGCTGCTGGTATCTTTAATAATAACAATAGCAACAACAGACCAACAGTTTGTTATTATAACCGTTGTTATTATTATTGTTCTGAGCATTATTTCCAAACAGGCAGCAATAATTGCTGGTATCCCCCAGAAAAAAAAAAAAAACCAAACAGTGAGAGTATATTTCCTCAAATTTCGGGTCAGATAGCCAAACAGAGAGGAAAAAAACTTCAGAACTAAAGCTGCAGATTCTGTACCTGCACCAAACACATCCTTATGACTGCAATTGCTAATTAGCTGGTTTAGATCATTAGGAGTACGGGGCAAATCCTGTTTGTGAGCTAAGTGACTGCTCTGTGGCTCCTGCGCAGGGGTGGGAGGCGGCGGAGGGGACGGGGGGGCGGCAGGGGGTGGCACAGCACGGAGCGAAGGCTCCAGCATCGCTCTCAGCGGGGCTATCCCCGAGCAAAGACAAATCCGTACATTCGACGGGAAGGGAGAAAGCGCCGGCAGCTTCTAATCCTCGGGATTTTGGGGCAGGTTTAAAAGCCGTGCTCCCCCCGCGGTGTCACCGCGCCCCGCCTGCCCTCGGCGGCGCATCCCGCAGCCCCCCCCGCAGGGCTCAGCCCGCTCCGTGCCCGTCGCCCGCCCCCGACGGCTGGCTCACACCGCCGCGGCGACGGGGGCAGAAGTTTTCCTCGCCCGCGGCCCGTCGCGGGGCGGGTCCCGGCGGGTCCCGGCGGGCGGCGGACGGGAGGGGGCAGCATCCGCCAGCCCGACCCGCCGGTGGCTCCCGGCGAGCGCGGCGGGGCCGTGGCACGGCACGGTGGCACGGCGGGCACGGCATCCGCCCCGGGCAGCCTGGGTCCCGCTGCGCAGCTCGGTGCCGCACCGGCATAAACCGGGATTTGGAAAACCCCCCAGCTCTGGTCCCAGCTCCGAGCCCTCCTGTCCCCTGCGCTGCCACCAAACACCCCGCAACACCCCCTCCTTCCCCGCGTCCTCCGTAGGGGACCGAGGCATGCATGAGTCCTGCTGGCGGGCAATTTTTACTGCAATTAGCTTTTCTGTTATTAGGGGTCGCTATTTAAAATGTCCTTTTCTGCAAATCTTCCCTCAGTATTACATTTGACTTCCAGTACCTGAATGGAGCCTATGGGAGAGGTGGGGGGGACTCCGGGTCAGGGAGGGGAGCCCTAGGAGGAGGGGGAAGGGTTTGACACTGAAAGAGGGGAGATTGAGCTGAGATGTGGGGAAGAACTTCTTTGCTGTGAGGGTGGTGAGAGCCTGGCCCAGGTTGCCCTGAGAAGCTGTGGCTGCCCCATCCCTGGAGGGGTTCAAGGCCAGGTTGGAGGGGGCTTGGAGCAACCTGGTCTGGTGGGAGGTGTCCCTGCCCAGGGCAGGGGCTGGCACTGGATGGGCTTTAAGGTCCCTTCCCACCCAAACCATTCTGTCATTCAAACTTTGTAATATTATTTCCTTGTTCTGCAAGAAAAGCAAAAGCTGAACAGAAATGTCCTTCCAGAATTTACAAGAATGGGAATAAAAGCATGGAGGAACTGTCCGGTATACCCTGACAATCCCCACAGACTTCCAAACTGTTTCCACGTAACCGGCCAAGAATACATCCATTCAGAAAACAGCATATTCCCCTGAAAAGAAAAAGAACATCACCAGAATTCCCAGCTTCTGTTCTTAACTCTGCCAACACCTCCTCAGCCTGAAGACTGAATGATTTACCACCTTTAATGTATCTCACCGTATCCATCTATAAGCCACAATTACTTCTTGAGATGATGTCAAGTTTAAGTGGAATTGCAAAATGTCAAAGTCCATGGAAAATATACTTATTAGAAATGCAAGGACAATTAAGGAAAGAGAAGATGACACTGGACAACAGGGCAGGAAAAATTCCCAGACTTAAAAAAACTTGTGTAAATTTGACTTCCTTTCCAGAAGGACTCCGAGCAGTAAGGGGAGACACCCGGCACGGCAGAGGTGGCCCAGTGATCCTCCTGGTGCTGGTTTACAGGGTGTGGGGTCGATGCCAAGCCTGGCTGCCCATGAGCGTGACTGTTCATGGGCTCTGAGTCCCCTTTCGTTGTCTCGCCATGATGCGAAGCCTCCAGCCCAAAGCTTTATCAGTGGCTCCTTAAGAAAGGTGCTTTCATCATTTTAAGTTTCTGCTCTTGCAGAAGCTGGAAAAATACTCCCATAAACTGCCCAGTTGCTCTGGGTACGAAGTCGAACCCTTACGAGTACAGGCGGCAGTGTGATTCCAGCGTGACACCACAGAGGAGGACAGTGCTCAGGAAATTAAATCTTTTTTATTCTGTCCAGTCCTTTGGAGCAACCTGGAAATCTGAGGCACTTCCATGTTGCTACCCGCCTCCTACCAACACTGCTCTCACTTTTGAAGAGGGCAAGAGCTGGGTCCTGAAAAAATAACTGCTGCCTCTGCATCATCCTTCTGCTAAATCTGATCCTAGTCCTTTCCTTCTGATAAACTCCATTCTCAGCTGTCACGCAATCTCTACCAGCAGCTCCCAGGCCCCAGACGCCCCCCACTCCAGACAGCACGAGGTCCCAAATTAAGATGTACGTGACTGCAGATAACAGCCAATTTTACTGGACTAACACCAGGGAAAACCATCTTCCCTCCTCCCCTCCGTTTGTGAAGCTACCCAGGGCAGACCATTCACATGCTTATTACTGGCAGACTGGGAGGCTGCCGCCGAGCCGGGACGGCTTCTTTGGGTGTAAAGGCTGAATCCAACGTGCAGTATTTAAGACAATTAGATTTTCAAAGAAACTACACTAAACATTTCTTTCATGTGTAATCAAATTATGTTAAAGCAAACCCCATAATTTAAACCATTCCATTGGTCAGCTCCTATTTGTTTTCCCTGCACCCTCATTTTTGCTCCAGATCTGTCACATTACATTAACACCTTTCCTACTCACTGCCTACAGAAATAACAGCCTTCGACATGCCTGCACAATCCATTTGTCCTGCTCTAATTACTTTTTGACATAGCCTCTTTTGCTGTTATCTTGCCTTTTCTGACCTCTGTCTGTATTAAAGCCATTTAAAACAATCTTTAAACTCGGTATCTATTGTGATGTGCCTTATATGATACTACTGGAGTATCGGGCAGCAGCATTTTGTAAATCAAATATTTAAATCTATGGTAATAAGATAATGTACTTGAGGAGGAAAGCCACTACATATTGGTAACAGCTACAGCTGGCTGCTCATGAGTCCCCAGGACTGCACACATTTTCAGGATGAAAGTCCTATAGTCATAAAACTGTTGTACATAACTAGGTAGATCAAAGATAAATGGGGTCTTCCGTGTACTGAGGAATTCCCCTTAATTTCACAAACGGGGAGGAAAGCAGGAGAAAATGGGAACAGTGGCCATCTAGCACAAAAAAACAACCCCAACAAAACAGCCAGCACAGAGACGGAGCAGGGAAGAGGAACAGGCAGGAGGCGCCAACAATGCCCGTCCAGGAGGAAGCATGACAAATCACACCCCTCTCCAAACCCCGAGAAGAAACCCAGAATCTCTAATCCCAATACCCCTCTGCTTTTATCAAGCCCATTCAAAAAATGTGCCCTTGTTTTCTTTTGTGGCTGACTCACAGAAGATGAGCCTCTAATTAACAGCTACTTCCCCGGCTGGAGCAGCAGAGGATCTGCTCCGTGCCAAGGATCTGCTTTGGAGTCAAGAACTTATTCCATGTGGTGGAACTAATTTTTTGGCTATCAAGTTGATCCCTATGTGCATCCGTCTGACGATACAGTCTAACCACATCTTCACATGCTATTTTGCACAGGATCCAGCCTCGTGCTAACTTAATTGGTAGCGAGTCAATATTGTACTCACTTTAGAAGATACTTCACAAACCTACATGTTCTCTGGTTCATTTACAGGGTAATTACCCAGTTCACACAAAGTCTGGTCTTCTAGATTCAACCAGTGCAGATCCAAGCCCGGCTCTGCTGGGAAAGCGGAGCTCCATATTTTGTCTTCCAGATGACAGCACTATAAAACCGACGGGGGACAAAACCAGAGTCAATTAAAATACATTAAATGTAATGTAACAATGCTATGATTTGTCATAGCCAGCCAAGAGGTTTTATTCTTTGAATTCCTCTAACTGTCCTCGGGACACGCAGAGCCCGTGCTCGCTGGGGAAAGCTCTTCCCACGATACTTCCCTAACACACAGTTTTATTTTCCCCTTTTTCTTCCCTGTCAGCAGCCCTGACCGCAAACGCCTGTCTCATTAAGGCATCTCAACACAGCAGCGACCCAGGGATCCCGGGCCAGACCAGTCTGCTACTGGTCTGCTACTGGTCTGCTCATAGCATCCCTTTCCGCAGCGCTCTGGGATGCGTCGGTGCGGTAGGATGGCAGCCAGGGAAGGGGCAGGATGCAGCAGGGACGGGCACAACCAGGAGCTCTGCCTTCACCAGCTCCTGGGGATGGGAGGGCGGGGGGTGGGCAAAGACCAGGAGCTCCAGGCTTTATTTCTACGAGATTCAGAAACACGCTTTTTGCTGGAATCATTTTTTTGTTTGTAAAGTGATTATTTTCTTCCTTCCTCATTTTTTCACACTTATTTCTCAGCTTTTTTTTTAAATACAGCTGTTTGAGCGGACCTGGGATGTCCACTGTCCAAACAACAACAACCACCAATGACCGTGACCTCGCTCGTGTTTGTATAATAGTGCAGCTAAACCCACGTACGGTTCCCGTGGCATTCCCATAGGGAAGGTACCCAAATGTGAAAGGGGCTGTGCTGGCAGATCCCCGCGAGCCTGACCGGTCCCCGACAGCAGCCAGAGCGGATGCAGGGGAAACGGCAAATTACAGACACTAAAATTAATCCTTTTCTCTCTGCCTAATTTTTTTCCCTTAAGTAAAATTTACATTTATTTTAGAGAAAGACATTTAAACATAAAATAATCCCCACTTCCGCATCCTTTTGGACCACACCAGCGCTCTCCGAGTGCCCTCTAAAACGCAGCGCTGGCAGTAAAGCCAGCCAAATGGCTTCTCTTCCCGCAGTGCGTCACCGTCAGGAGGGTTTTTTGCCTCTACATTTCTTCTCAAAACACCCACAGATGTTTGGGGGGGCATTTGTGAATTCAGGGTGCGTAACAGTGGTTTATATTTTTAATTTGCCCCTTTTTAACTGGACATCCTACACAGCACCCTGTGTTCTCCCATGGGTTCCACCACCGACAGCGTTCTTCCATTATCCTTCACTTTTTGACTGTGTATTTTGTACGTCTGTGGGTGACTGCTGGAGCCGGCTGTAGCACCAGGACTGTGCCACAGCACTCAGGGTTACAGCCTGGAAGCCCCAGCCAGGTCTGCGGGGGCAGGAGCCACAGGAGCAGAAGAAAGTCGCAGCGGCTACAGCTTGAAGGCAACAAGTAGCATAAAATGTGCTCGAACAAATTCACATTCTTGCGATTTGTAAATACAAGTTATCCAGCAAATTGTGTCTACAGCATCCAGGGTTAATTGGCCGATTTCTTACAGTCAAGGCAGAGGTTTATCTGGAGGAGAGAGCTCAGTGCATTTCAAGCCTACCCAGGCACCAATTTATACCACTCCAAATCCTGCTGGAAACCGGGGGATGGATTCCTGGGGGAAGAGATTCCAGAGGCAAGAGATGAAACCCTCCTAAATGAAGCACCCCCGAAGAGGGGGAGATGCTCCCAGAGAGCTGTGGCTGCTTTGCCATTGATTTCAAACAGAAAGAAACCGACCCAAGACCAGCATTTGCGGTTGGGTTCTGGAGGATTCGGGACAAGGTCCATGAGGGCTCAGCCAGCTCTCCAAAGGGCATCTGAGAGCCCGACATTTCCTTCCACCAGACCCCAAAATGATGTGGAAACCATCTTGAACTGGCACAGCAGGAATCTGAGATGGTGCTGTGTTGGAGCTGAAGGAACGGCTCTTTAGTAACACTGCGTTTGCATGACATCTAACCACAGGAGCAGGTTAATGTCTACGTTAATTACCGAAACAGCGTGGATATACAGGGGCAAAAGCAACAGACCAGCAGACTTGGAGCTGAGACCACAGAGATTTCCAACTTTTAAGCCTGGCGAGTGGAGAAGCTCCAAGTACAGCCGAGGAAGAGCAGCATCTCCTCCAGCAGCTCTTGGGAAAGCAGCTCCCTGGTGGAACCAAGGACCTTGATTCCTCCTGCAGGAGCCTCGTGCTTGGAGGATTCCCAGGCTCGGACTGTGATTGCTGCCTAAAGATGCCTCTAAATTACCTGCTGAAGAAATCCACCTTTCTCCGTGACTGCCCGGGGATAATGGCCCTGGAATTTGGGGGGTTGATTTCCCCTCGTGAAGTGTGTCCTGAGCTGCACTCCTGGCACAGCCGCCCCCCCACGGCCGGCACCGCAGACGTGGGAGAAACACCTCAATTCCATGGAACCCACCCCCTGCCCTCTTGTACCGGCTTTGTGTGCTGGGAAGGGGAAAACGCCACGTTACCCAAACCAAACAAACTCCCCCCATTCCTGCGGAGCACCGAGGCACAGCAGTGGGGACAGACGGACGGACAGAGCTGCCCTTCCATGGCTGCTGCTGAACCCCCACCGGCCCCCCAGGATTTCCCTAACACCCCCACGATGCAGCGCACCCCCCGTTAGCCCCGAGGACCCTCCCCAGCGCAGGGTGCAGCAGAAACAGGAGGTGATTTTAGAGGAAATACGTAAGATCCAGTTTGGAAATGAAAGCGATCTGCCCCAACAACAGTTCCTGGATTTCAGCATCGAATTTTTGAAATTCCAGTCATATTATATTTTCCTGTTGCTTATTTAAGATAAGCCTGCCCATTTTTTAAATGTTAAAAATTAAAATATGTGGTTTTATCATATATCTTGAAAACAAGGCAAATAAAAACCTCCCGGTGCTTGCCACCAGGCATCTTATCAGCAGAAAATACGGGGCTATTTGTGCTGTGTCGCGGTGACTCTGCAGCACATGTTGGCTGAGAACAGTCCTCGCTGCTCACAGGAGACACTCGTGAAATGTTCGGATGCAGGTATCCAAGCACAGCGAGGGTGTCACACCATGTGTGGCAACAGGCTCAGTCCCAAGTTTAGCAAACTATGCTTGCACTACATTTCTATGAGCAAATGCAGGATGTGAGATAAAGGCCACACCGGAATTAAAACACAGCAAATATTTGGTTAAATCAAGAGTTAGGCTTATATAGTTCTATAGATACAAATGCCACTTAAGAAAACAGAATGTAAATACCCACAGGGCAGCGACCCTCTTATTTAAAGCAGGAAAGACATCCATGTTTTCCTGTGTGAACTGTCATCTCGGCTTGCCGAAACCTAATTATATTATTGCTTATTATTTGTAACAAAATATAACCGCTTTCCTTATGCCTATTTTCCTGTTTCCTCTCAGACAGCAATCACAGAGGACTCCCTACACCCACACCTAAATATACACTATGGTGTAGGATACAAGGCGCTGTGCCCGGGTCTCGTCCACCCACTGAATCACTCCAACTTTTCCTGGCGGAGGCCGGGAGAAGGGCCGGGGCGAAGCGGCTCCGCGCGATGGCAGCGCGGGGTGACAGTCTGACATGGTGTCCTGCTGGGAGCCAAGAATAGCAATGCCTTAAAAGGCAGCGATGTTGAGATCACAAGGAAAAGAGAATTAGGGCACAGCTGTGGAGTTCTGTAGGCTAAAACATAGACTCAATATGTCAGAGAAAATTAAATCACGGAGCTACATGTAATTTCTGGTCTGGTTTATAACGTAGCTGTAGCTGTGCAGAATTTGTACATGGGTCACACACGTGAGTCACTGTGTTTCTGCACACGGGAATAAAAACCAGAATTAATATAAAAAGAAAACCCAAAGGATTTATATGTAAACAACAGTCCCAACACCTATGTTTCGAAGGATGTTTACGTGCTATTGCAGCTCAGACACAGTTTTAAAGGCGCTCTGCTGTCCTGCTCCCGGGGACAAACAGAAAGGCCACAGCACCGCTCGTCAGAGAAGCAGAGCTCACAGCTCTCCCTGCAGCACAGAACAAAGAAAACTAAACCAACACAGCAGCGAGCTAAACATATCTGAAAAATGCCTGTGTCTCCCGTGGCTGTCAGAGAGGGGAAAGAGACCCTTCCTCAAAAACGAAGGTACCAAAACAGAAAACAAACTTTTGCAGAGGCTTTTTCCCCCTTGGAGAAGTGATGTTTGCACATTTTCCAGAACAGTATCTACACATAAATTTGCCAGTATTTCTTTACGCTTGAAGACCAGTATTAGCTTCTCCTCTGAAAGCATTCAGCATCCACAGAGTTCAGTCCATTATCCTCTGCCAGTATCTCTGTTGCAATCTGTGTCCAACTAACGACTTTGTGGGACACAGGGTCTGTAACGGCCGGCGTGGGAGCCGTGTTCGGGGCCAGGAGGTTGCGGGTCTTCTCCAGCGCCTTCTCCCCAGCTCCAGACCCCACCGTGGAGAGAACCCCATGGAGCTGGTGGACGGAAGAACCGTGGATTCGGTGCTTGAAAAGGAGGTGCAGGATGGGCTCTGGCTGAGCCCCATCCACTGGGACAGCCGGGCAGGGCCTCACCCAGCACGAGCAGCCAGGCATTACGTGACAAGAGGGTTCAAATTATCTCTTTCAAAGGCTCTAAAGGCCAAGGACAGATAAAAGAGAAGATGAGGAGGAAAAGAAGCTGGGAACAAGGGAACAGGAGATTGATTGGGGTGAGGCAGATATGGCGAGCTTTCCTAAATAACTGCCACTTGAGCACTAACGTGATACAGAACAGCAAGAAAACAGGGGTAGGAAGCTGCACGTAATTATGACTTTGTTTAGTTAAGTGTATTTCCTGTGGAGCTTACAAAGCAAGACTGCATGCAATGTATGCAGATTTGTTGATATCAGCTATCCTTTGTCCCTAAAGAGGGAAATTATACATCTGATTTGTATACAAAGTTGAGAAGCTGTTAAAGGTTGTGCTCGAGCTGCAGAGCGAGCTGTGGAGCAACAACCCACAGGAGCCGACTCCTGCGCAGGGATAATGCACGGAGGGGTTTCACAGAGGCTGGAGAGTTCAGCAGCCAACGGATGGGGAGAAGCCACAACAACCCAGCGAGTGTCCGGCCAGGGGACGGTCCATCCATCTCCCACTGCTGGTCCCAGCGCAGGGTCATTGCCTGGGAAAAGGGGGAAGGTGCCGTCACAGCCATGACATGGGGAGTGAGGGAACCATGGGTGCAGGGGATGAGCAGGAGCGGGGTGAGACTTGGGTTTGCAGTGACGGAGGTAAGAAGGCTGTTCTGGAAGCTGCCAGCACCAGGAACAGTTAATGAGGCAGTCGTCGAGCACAGGCACTGCACACAGGGGCACACGTGAACCCCACAACTCAACTAATAGAGAACCACGATTTAATAGAGAAAATGGCAAATGTTTGAGGTGAATTGTTTCTCCCAAGCAGAACTACGTATCACCTACTTTACAGCCCAGCCCAGCTCATACATATGCAACGTCTTCCACAAGCACCGCACGTGGTGCAGAAAACAATCCCGTAAACGCCGATGCAAAATGAGGTCACCGATTCCCCCTCGGAATGTCTGTCTTTGGAACGAAGGCTCGTCACAGCCACAGACATTGTCACCGTCCACACTCAGGTCCTGCTGGTGACCCACGGCGCTGCTGGCAGGGTGGCAGTGTCACCCTGGGCTGCTGCATGGCAGCGGTGTCACCCTGCACGGTGGTCACAGTGTGGTGGTGGTGTCACCCTGCGCAGTGGTTGTGGCAGTGTCACCCTGCGCGGTGGTCACAGTGTGGTGGCAGTATCACCCTGTGCAGTGGTCACAGCGGTGTCACCCCGTGTGGTGGTTGCAGTAGTGTCACCCTGCATGGTGGTCACAGTGTGGTGGCGGTGTCACCCTGTGCAGTGGTCACAGCGGTGTCACCCTGTGGGGTGGTTGCAGTAGTGTCACCCTGCGCAGTGGTCACAGCGTGGTGGCGGTGTCACCCCGTGCGGTGGTTGCAGTAGTGTCACCCTGCGCAGTGGTCACAGCGTGGTGGCGGTGTCACCCCGTGCGGTGGTTGCAGTAGTGTCACCCTGCGCAGTGGTCACAGTGTGGTGGCAGTGTCACCCTGTGCGGTGGTCACAGCGGTGTCACCCTGTGGGGTGGCTGCAGTAGTGTCACCCTGCGCGGTGGTCACAGCGTGGTGGCGGTGTCACCCTGTGTGGTGGTCACGGCGGTGTCACCCTGTGCGGTGGTCGCGGCGCAGCATCTCCCAGCGCCGCTCGCCCTGACCCACTTTCCTGCAGTATTTCTGCATAGCGACAAGAGGTCCCAGCAGGACAAGTGTCACCTCCCAGCCCACGGGATTCTCCATTTCCCACCGCCTGGACTGGAAGAATGCGCTCGGCATTCATGGGCAGGCACACAGGAGCACGGCATCACACACACACACATATGTAAAACACATAAATCCCAGCAACAGAGGGAATTAGAACAACAACACACACCCCCCCCGCCCCGTTCCCATTGGCAGAATATTCCTCCGAAGCAGACACAGGGCTGTGAGAGCAGATAAACGAATACCCAGCCCAGGATCCTCCTCACTGCCGGGAAGGAGCCTGGCTCTTCCCTTCTGGCTAAAGCTCTTTTAAAGGGGCTTTGCCGGTTTCTCTCGAGCTGGTTCCAGCATCCCCATTAGCCCGAATCAACCCTGCCCTTTGGCTTCGACCGAAAGAAATACCCATATACTGAGCCAACCAGGAGATTATTATTCCTTCGTTACACACCAGCCAAAGCTCGGACACTGTGATGAGGAAATGCCTTTTCCCACCCCGAGCCCCGCACACCCCACTCACTGTCCTGTTTCCCATCCACTCAGCCCCTACAGAATTACAGTGCATTGACTGCAGATGCACTTGTACCTCTGATGTCATCTCAAGGCATTTTGCCTTTTTTTTTAGGTGAAGCATCTATACTTCCTCTGTTCTGAAATTTTGTGCTGAAACTATAACAAGCCAAAAATCTCTTCAATGGGAAATTTCACAAACAGAGGATTATGACTTCAGCTACAGAATAAGCAGCAGGAGCAGATGGAACTCTTCAGAAACAATGATTCCATTTTCATGCAAATTTCCTTAGTAGTTAAAAAAAGACGAAGAAGAAAAAAACCACCAAGATATCAGAATGGTTTCTAAATGGAAGGTTTTTGAATGATGCTAAAAGCAAAGGGCCGGTAGCTCTCCACAATTCCGAGCATTTTAGCAGCAGCCAGGGAAAAAAAAAAAAAAAGCATGACAAACTAAAGCCAGACTCTGCACCTCCTCGGAGTTGTGATAAGAGAAATGGAAAATGGGAGTGAAAGTATATTTTAGTTTTTATGATTTTCAACATCGTCGTCGGCTTTGTGATAATGCATACTTCAGAGCTAATTCTTATGCTCTTTAAGAGCACAGGCTTCATTCACGAAGCAGCATGACAAAAATTCTTTATCCACTTGATGACTACAGAAGGTGACAGCCACCGAGAAAAAGACAGCCACAGGGACACTGTCGGAGTGCTAACCTGCAGCGTGCCTCTCTCCGAGTACAAGTGCTCCCCTGATTACAAGCACACAGACATGCATTTTTCATAGCTGAAATGTGGAAACTGAGCCAATTCTTTTGTTATTAATACTGGCAGCATACCCTAAAAAACAAATACATGCACCGAGTTAGCAGCCCCCATTCCCGGCTCTTCTGCTGACTTGTTACTTAGTTTTGCTCCTATGCCTTCATTTTTCCCTCTGGCTTACTCCTCGGGCGTGAGAATCCAAGCTACTCCCTCCCCCTCAGTGTTGTGAGGACACCTGACCGCACAACGCGCCGTGTGGCTCTCTCTGTGCCACGCTGCAGTGTAAAACACGACGCTGTTCTGAATACACACGACGTTTTAATGGCAATAAACGGGAACACCCATTGAAGGCCCGCGCAATTCCACTTTGACAGGCTACTTTTTTCAACTGAGGTTTTAAATCAGAGAGGAAACTACATGCACGGAAAAGCAAGAATGAAATCCGCTGCTGTTTGTCGCTGCTTGTCCCCGGCACGATGAACCAGGGGCGATGCTGCAGCCGAGCCCTGTCCCGTGCTGCGTCCGGGTGCCAGCGGTGACCTGCGGCCACCAGAGACACCGGCAGCTCCAGCCCCGGCGCCGAGGAGCCACCGGCTGCAGGCAGGGCCAGCGGGGACAATCCCTTCGGATCACCCAGCCCAAATCCAAGCGTCCTTCCTGACACGGTCTTTCCCCGATGCTGCTTCTGAAGTTTTGTAGCGAATCTTCACAAATCTCTGCCAATTCTGGCAAACAATTTCCATCTCCTTCAGTTTCATGTCGATTTTTTAAAATTAATTTTCTCCTTCCTTTTTCACGCAAAAGAGATACAAACTTAGCTTTAAATAAGACTGCAGAGAGTGCTGAAGTCGTGGCCTCTGAACCATGTGGTCAATACCAAGAACACTCTTGTTTAATCCCATTCTACCTACACTTATCCCTTTCTTTCATCGTGCCACTGGCCAAATCTTTTCACTTTGAATTTGCTCTCAAACTGAATCTCCTTCCTTCCTCATCGAGTCAGATGGATTCAAGTAATGACAGCTACTGAAAGGACAGAGCACATACAAAATAAGTCCAAAAAATGGGCTCAGCAAGGTTTATTTTCAAGCTTTTCCTTGCTTACCTCTTAGCAGAAGGACGTACAAGTAGAAACAATTTCCTCAGTTAATCCCTCTTTGACCCAAATTAACTTTTTCCAAACTATTTTCTTTACTACTTTGTTTTACAATCTTGCCTGAATGAACCCGACAACGTTTCAGGTCCCCAAGGAAAGGAAGGGGAGCAGCGACAGGGAGGGATCAGAAGACAACCCAGCTGGTCTGACCAGCACCGCGTCCCGGAGGAGGGCAGCGGGAGAGGCAAGTTGTGCCGTGCAGGACTCAGGGCTCCCCTCTCAGGGCCAGGACCTGCTCTCTTGGTCACCACGCGTTTGGGCTTTGCACGACTTAATTCACACTCCTCAAAAATGAGGGCCAAGGAAAAATAGTGACTGGGAACTTGTACCCCAACTACCAAAAAAGAGTCGCTTCAGTCCACGCCGAGCAGCGGGACCTGCAGCTCTGCACAGCCCTCACCTGCGGGAACTGTTCCATAGTGGAAAGAAGCGCTGGCCTTCATCCTGGAGGCTGCTGTAGCATCTTAATAAAACGCGATCAGTCGATGGATGGGCAGCAAAACACCGCATCGTTGTGAATTTGTCTGACGGCGTCTCTATCAGTCAAGCCCCTTCGCTTCCTCTTCACCCCACTGTCGAACTGCGGCTCTGCTAAGAGTCAACTTTCTGGTTTCTAAGTATTCCTGCCGCGTTTCTCACCTACGCTTCGCCCATCAGCAAAGGTGGCATCGATGCGGGGGATAGCGGCAGGAACCACTCCTGCCCTTTCCCCGATGCTGCTGCGGTGCCAGGGCAGCCACCGGCCACCAGAAGTGCAGCCAGGAGAGAGATTATTTGAAGAACAGCAGTGTCCCAAACCGCCACAAATCCTACATTCACATTTAACACTCTCGACTTTTCCATAGCTACAATAAAGATGATACAGGGGCAGAAAAAGACAAGTATCTCTCATTTAAGGCCTCACTTCTTAGCTTGCTGGGCTTTAAGGTACGAAGAGGAATGAGATGCATTTGCCCCAGATGCCTGCCTGGGTCAAGAGCATTGGATCTGAGCGAATTTACTGGAAGATTCTTGCTTCCTCCTTCCCCTGACTTGTCACAGCCTTTCTCCAGGACGGGAACTGGCAGAAAGACTCAAGAATAACTGGGAGAAGCACAAGGGAGCGCCAGCATTGCCTCTCCTTTAGATGCCTCTACAGATCTCCATTGCTTTTTCCTTTTGACCTGGGTAAATTTTATGCAGCAAAATAAAAGCCAAAGTTGCTTACAGAATTGTAAAATGGCTTAATGGCCGAAAACTGGGTCAAAGCCCCAGCTCCTCCTGCCATCCCCGTCACCGCTGACAGGGTCCTGCAGGGCAGGAGCAGCCACTGCAGAGCATCCTCGGCGGCGGTGCCCTTGCCTGGGGAACTTGCTCTCCACGACTGCTCCAGCAGATCCTTTCCCAATGGGAAATGATATTTTCCATAGATTTAGTGAAATGCGGTTCTAATTTAGTAATCACGATGTACATCCAACCGAACAGGACCTCATGCTTCAAGAACGAGAGCAATATAACTAGGACGAGCCTCAAAATATTCAAGCAATGTAACCATTTGAAGATCACCTCTGACACGGGGGACAGAAAGAGGTACCTGGAGACTGGGGTATGGTTATGTTTATACACTATGGCAAAACATCCTTTCTTTTTCTAGACACCAACATTGCGCATTTGGGGACTTTCATATTATTTCTGCAAATCTTGGACACCACAGGGGGCCTGGGAAGTACAGTAGGTCTATGAAGCCACGCAGAGGAGTCTGTAAAAGCTCCCAGAGTTTGGTAGCTGCCCAGGTGGCTCGTACAGACCACACTTCAGACACTCCCACAGCTTAATTTTTTGTTTTTCATAAATTGGATGAAAGATACTGTATGCTTTTCAGCCAGTGTGACCCACAACTGACCACTTAGGAGCACATTCCTACCCCGGTACGCACAAGAACACGTATTTTAACAATAGCATCAACTACGTTTTAGAGGAATCATCAAGTGACTCAAGAAGTGAAAGAGAATCTTGGAAAGAGGGGACAGAAAGGAGCTGTCTGGGAAGCGCAGAAGTTACTAGAATGGTTATTGTGGGCAGAACGGGGAGCAGACACGGGCTATCACCTTCACACTCATGACAAGGAGGTGGGAACCTCTGCATCCACAGCAATAGCAGCTGCGTGACACTGATACGAGCCTGGGTCACCGTTACAGCAAAATACTAACCTTTTTTTTTTTTTTTTTCCCAAGTCGCTTCCTTCTAGATGAGATCCATGTAACTGTCATGTGTTTATTCACTTCATTTTCATTTCCCATTTATGCATTCATCCAGCCCTCCAGGGTGAATTCTATAGAAATCCATGTCGAGAATGGCCAAAAGGGACCTCTGACCCACGCTCCCCGTCCTTTGTGTCCCAGGAGGGGCTCCTAATGACAACATCATGACACGTCTGAAAATGCTCAACAAACCCAAGTTCCTCCAGACCAAGGAAAGGGCATGAAACGTGTTGCTGCTGCAGCACCCTCCTTTCCATCGGTCACCTGCGGTGTCACCAGCGCAGCCTTGGGGGGCTGGGACTGTCCACCTCCCCAGGCAGAGGAACCCAGGATCAGCACCCAGAATCACTTAACAAGGATTAACCGTGGTTGTTAAAAGCGTTTTAACAGCAGCAAAATAGAAACAGAGAGAGAATGGCCATGTCATGTTAGAGACAGAGACACCCAGCGGGTTGGAGGCTGTGTCCTATCACGGGGGACAGACCCGGTGGGATGGAGACTGTGTCCCATTGCTGGGGATGGCACTCAGTGGGACGGAGACCATGTCCCATCCCTGGGGATGGCACCCGTTGGGATGGAGGGCCATGTCCCATCACTGGGGACAGCACCCAGTGGGATGGAGACCATGTCCCATCCCTGGGGATGGCACCCAGTGGGATGGAGGCTGTGTCCCATCACTGGGGATGGACATTTGGCGGGATGGAGGGCCATGTCCCATCCCTGGGGATGGACACCTGGCAGGATGGAGGGCCATGTCCCATCTCTGGGGACAGCACCCAGTGGGATGGAGGCTGCATCCCATCACTGCTAACAGCACTTGTTGGGATGGAAGGCCATGTCCCATCCCTGGGGACGGCACCCGTTGGGATGGAGGTCATGTCCCATCCCTGCAGATGGCACCCATTGGGATGGAGGTCGTGTCCCATCCCTGCGGACGGCACCCATTGGGATGAGGGCCACGTCCCACCACTGGGGATGGACATCTTGCAGGATGAAGGGCCATGTCCCCTCGCTGGGGACAGCAGTCGGTGGGATGGAGGGCCATGTCCCCTCGCTGGAGATGGTACCCGTTGGGATGGAGATCACCCCCCATCCCTGGGGACAGCACCGGGGTAGGCGGGGGGGATGGAGCCCACGTCCCCTCGCTGTTGACCCTGCGCCACCTCTGCCCGGTGGGACGCCGTGATGGATGCCCCCGAAGCGAAAAGGCGCTGGGCCGCCACCCGACGTGCCGCTCTGGCGCCGTTATCCGGCGGTAGGCGCCGTGTGGCCGCCACCCGGTGCCTTCCCCGGGGCTTTTCGGGCCCCCATTGTGGGACGGGGATATAAAACATACACACACGTACACATATATGCCGGGTCGGTGTCCCGCTACCGCCGGCACCCAAACAAGCGGCCCCGCCGCCCGGCCCGCGCCCCGCCGGCGGGGCGCGGGCCGGGCGGCGGGGCCGCTTGTTTGGGTGCCGGCGGCGACGGCGGCTGTGGAGTAGGGGGGGGTGGGCGGGACGAAACCCTCCGGTGCGCGGAAGCGGTCCAATCAGAAAGCGAGCCCTCCCGGGTAGAACCAATAGGCTTCGCCGGCTGGGCGCACGTGACCGGCGGCGCCCCTGCCCGTCATCTGGGCCCTATATAACGGGGCGGGGGGGAGGCGGACGGGGCTGCGGCGGCGGCGGGGCCCGGACCGGGGAACTCCGTTGCTTTGCCGGTAGTCGGAGGCCGAGCCTTGGGTTGGGGTTGGCGGCGGCGGCGGGGGGGAGGAGGAGGAGGAGGCGGCGGCGACGGGGAGTCGTTTGGGGGAGTCGTTGTCCCGCCCCAACTTTTTGGGAAGAGGGGGGAAAGCCAAGCGCGGAGCCCCGCCAGGTAAGGTTTTAATTGCAATTAAGCGCCGGTTGGGGCGGTGGGGGGGAACGTGGGGAGGGGGGCGTGTGTGAGGGGGGGCGGGTCCGCCCTGCGTCCCGAGGAGGGGGGTGGGTGTGTATGTGTTATTTATTTATAATTCCACCCCCCCTAAGTCTCATTTCTGCACGTGTTCCTTTGTTCTCCCAACAGAAGCGTTGTCTTTTTTTTTTTCTCTCTCTTTAAAAAAAAAAAATTAATAATTTTATATATATATATATATCTGCTAATGCAACACAGCTGGAGGGAGCCGCTCCCTGCGGGGGGGTGTGTGTGTGTGTGGTGTGTGTGTGTGTCAAGGCGACATTCCCCCCCCTCCCTCCCCCGAAGAAGAAGGAGAAAGAGAGAAACTCGAGCGATATCCACCCACCCTTTTTTTTTTATTATTATTATTTTTCTTTTTTTTTTTATTATTTTTTTTTCCCGCCCCCCCCACCCCACCCCCCTTCCCCTTCCCGGTGCTGGAAGTTACTCCCGGTTTTTTTTTTTCTGGGGTCGGTAACCAGACACGCGTTGTCGCCCGAGGGCTGGCGGGGAGGAACTGAGCCAGACGGGGACACAAAGGAGGGGGGCAGCCCCAGACAAGCCACCCCCCCAACACACCCCCCACCACCCCCCCCCGCCTTCTCCCGTCTCCGCGGCAGCAGCCACCGGCACCGCCGAGCCCCGCGGGGACCGCGGGGCTCGGCGGTGCCGGTGGCTGCTGCCGCGGAGACGGGAGATAGCCGGCTTTAACAGACGATATCGCGACCGGCGACAGCTTAGCGACAGTTGTTGTGGCTGGGGGGTGAGGTAGGAAGAGGGTCAAACCCCCAGGTTTTAGCTCCCAGGCCGTGGAAAACTCTGTTTTCCATGAATCTGCCTTATTTTACTTCACATTAATTCCCTCCTCCCCGCCCCCCCCCCCCCCCCCCAAAAAAATATAAAAATCATCAATAAAACAACCCCCGCTTTGCAGTATTTCCTGCTCAAACTATATATATTTTTATTTTTCCTCATCGTAACTTGCTCTAAAAGAAATTTAATGCGTTTTTTGCCCCCCTCCACCCCACCCCGAACCCATCTGTGGTTATTAAGTGTGACGCTTGCCACGGGCTCCCTGTACAATAAAAGCCTCGGTCAACGCACACCTATAAATCTGGTATGTTCTAAGAAAATAATTTCCCTAAACTTTTCTTCGGGGAAAAAAAAAAAACACGACTTTTTTTTTTTTTTTTTTAAAGCTGTAAGTAGAATTCCTCAACAAGTTTAGAAAGTTGAGAAGGGGTGGGGGGGGGCGATTTACCCTCCTTGTTTGATCCAGGAATGCGAGGTAGCATATTTTCGGGTTTTTTTTTTTCTTTTTTTTTTAAAGTTAATAAGTACGAAAAGCCACGAAGAGCCTTAAAAGTGTGTTTCGAAGCCCCCTGCGCTGGGCGCAGACCCCGCAGCCTCCACGCAGAGCAGGGGTTATTCACATGGCTGCTGGAGAAACTCCATTCATATATCCCACTACCTGGATTTGAATAGAAACCAGACAGCAATTCTTTGGTCCCAGCCACTATTCGCCCCGCTGGACAATAGAGATTTGTTAGCACGCAGGCACAAGCCCTGGGACACAAAGCTGGAGGCAGCAGAGATGGGGGCTTCAGCGCACAGGAAATTACGGCTTTTGATGCACTCTTGGCAGGTCTGTCGGTTCAGAAAAGCAACATGACTGTGCCATGTTTAAGAGCTCCTTACTGCCATTTTTAACCACCTAGAATGTCATAAAAGCTTTATTGTCACAGTACATAAAATCATGAAGTCCATATGGTTACTTTTCAGCTGCGGTCGCTGCCCTGTGTCTGGAAGGCAGAAGCATGATCTGGCTGGAGATTTTTAATTCGGGGGGGTTGTGTGTGTGTGTGTACAATTAAAGAATTTTGAGGACAGAAAACCTCAAAGTGTTTATAAAAAGCGGAGATTGATTACCGAGGCAGCTGATGTCTAGTGTGAGACGTGGTGGTGTTGTAATGGACTTCATCTTAAGGGTGGCTGTGAGGGGCCGAGGCTGGTGATTTCATCAGAAAAAAGGGTCAGTAGATTCGCTCCCTGCATCTCCTGTCCCAGTTGTGTGGGAGGACGTCACTCAGTTGTGTCAACTTGGCAAATACCAAAATAAATAAGAAAAACAAAACCAAAACGCTCGGTGTCTGGTACCTCCTATTTCCCCCGCTTTCCCCCCAGTCTGGAGTTAAAATGAGAACTCCTCAGAGACTGGGCTTTAATCCGCTGATTGGAGCCAATGAGCAGAAATTATCAAGATTAGAAAACCAACCAGCGGGTTTTATGAGATGCAAAGCCTGCCCCTCACTGTGCGCGGCGCCGAGCCCAGGGGCGGGAGTCGGGGCCACCTTCACCCCAACGGCAGCACGGTTTGGGCTGCTCCTCCTCGTTTTCCATGTTTTTCCATAAATCTTACCGACCCTACCAAGCCAGCAGCGGGTACAATCCCCGGGCCGACTGGTTACTGAGACTCTTAACCGCTCAGAGCCGGCAGCAGCGCCCGTGTCGCTGGCAGGAAGGGCTCTGCTCCCTCCTTCACCCGGGAAAAACAATGAAATTGAGAGTTGGGAGATAATTGCAGCTGTGAAATGGGCGGGTTTTGTTATGAAACCGCAGAGATACTTTGTATCATAAACCATCAGAAAACAAAGGTTGGGATTTTTGCTGCTCCCGAGCCTGTTCCATCAATGTGATCCTTGTGACCTCGGGAAAAGGGAAGGATGTTAAAGCCAGGGATGCAGGTCCTTCTCCCCGGGCACCTAGGGGGCTGGCGGGGGCTCTGCCGATGCCCTGCACCGGCCCAGGAGGTGGCCGTGGACCTGCTGCTGCTCCTTCGAGCAACGTGGGGCAAAAAACCACTGGGTGACTAAAACCAATGTTTGAAAAAGGTGAAATCCTTGTAAGATTAACAAAACATCCGTACGCGTGAGGGGCCAGCTCATACAATTTTCAGCTGTTATTTCAGACCATTGGAAATACAAACATGAATGTAAATACTTTTCACAGGAGTCAGTTTTGTCTGAATAATTATATAATTTCCTTGAATTCTCTTCCTGATGTAGTACAATGGCCTGGGTGTATTACTTCTCAGTGGAACTCGGGTGATAAGAATCAGGCTAGATCACAATCAAGCTATTTTAATTTTTTTTCTTGCTGGTGGTACTTACAAGGGCCTATCTAAGCTAAGCCTTTGAAGAAAAATATTGTGGATTATTTTTTGAATAAAGATTAAGGATATTGATGGTTCTACCTACAAAGCACTTTTAGATTAAATACCACGGTATTCTTAAAATACAGCAACCCTTTTTGTTACCTCTAGAGCTGCTAATACTTGGTGTTCGTCTGGAGGCTGACTTTAAAACCTACCCCTTGAAAGTGCTGCCTGAAAAAAAAAAAAAGCTAAAATACTAAAATACTGTAAAATTAAATTCTGCCCTTGCATTGGGTCTTAGAGTTGGAATACCTGTTAAGCGTATTACTTTGCATGGAAAACAGACCATTAGAGGTTGGCAAAAAGAGCTTCTGCCTAATCAAAATAGCCATAAAAGGAATGTCTGGGCATAACCCACCCCCGTTAACATCTGCATACTCAGCGTGGACATGGGAATAATCCCCTCGTGCACATAGGAAAAGGATGTGGATGGCTGTTCTCATGTGGTCTGCTGGGTTTTTTTAAACTGCACATAGGAATAACAGATAATTCAAAAGTCAATTTTCCCAACTCCAGTTAGGGCCATTCCAATAGAAAGTTTATAACGACTCACAAAAGCCAAGAAACCTGTTATCTGCAACTTCTGAGCCTGTTCGTGGTTGGCGCCAAAGACCGATGCGTATATAATGTGACAAACATTAATATATAGTATTGCATTACAGGGGTAGTTGCCAATAAAAATGCATCAGTTATGCTGAAATCTAGCAATGCACTTGGCAATTTAACAAAAAATGCGGAATCCTAAGAATTTCATTTTATCTCAATAATAGCCAGCAGATGCTGCAATCATTTCAAAACCACAGTATTGATTAATATCACTCAAACGTTAAGAACTCAAAAGACTACAATTGGGTATTTTTATGTAAAGGATAAAATGAAAGCATGGTGGGTTTTTTTTTCATAAGAAGCCATGCTGACATGCAGAGTGATGACATCACCTTTTTAAATAGACTTCAGTTGTTCTTGCTTTCCCTGCTCTGCCTGAGACGGGAGCGAGCCACCGGCAGCTCTCCTGAGCCATCACGCAGGGAAACAAACACTCACCAGGAGTGACCGCGGCATAAAAGTGCAGGTTTTGAGCCCACTGAGGTGCTGCATCTCAACACCAAACCCCCTCCGCGTTAACCTTTAATTGTGCCTCCTAAACAGGCACGTGTGAGCGGATAGCGCAGGAAGCTTGAGCCTGGGCGTTGTGCCTGCTGGGTGGCAGCTCCCATCCATCCTACCCACCTCCCAGTCCCACACACTGGTTTTGTGACACCGCGTGGCTCAGAGCCGCGGTGAGCCCGTGTCCGACGCAGAGAGGCCAGGCTGGGCCAAAATGTGACGGAGGGCAGGAGAAGGCTCGGGGTGGACGGGTGCGGAGCGGTGCGTGGTGACTGATGTGTGTCCCCACGGGACACTGCCACCAGCTCCTCCCCAACACAGCCCACAGCCGCGTGCCATGCACCACAGACGACGTCTCCGTCTTCTGGTGGTGGCTCTGCTGCTGGGGACAGTCACCCTCAGCAGGGACACAGTCATTTCTAGCCAAATACAGGCGGATTGGAACGGAGCTCGTGAGGGCCAGCAAACCATAGGGTGTCAATCCCAAACGTTCCTGGGGTACGTCTACCAATTCTTAATTTGGTAACCTCCATTAGTTTATAGCTTTCTTGAGAAGTACCTTGTCATGTGAGCATTCAGGGCTTTACTATTTAGTTACTTTGGGGTTTACCAGCAGACCTTGAGTTTGCTTTAGGAGAGAAGTAGACATCCACCTTTCCTCCCGTGCAGCCAGCCCCTAGTGCCTGCTGGAAATCACGCTACCTCTCCAGTCCCATGCCATGAGCAAAAAGGACGCGTCTGCTCTAGGAACGGCAGCGGTCAGGGTTTAGCCATCCATACTGTAATTTCCAGGCTCCCACATTATATTTACATTTGGAGCCGCGTACGTGCCAGCGCCAGGAGAGTCAGCAGCTCCCATTTACATAATTACAGCGCCTCAAATCTGGGTGCCACGAGGGCTTGTGCTCCCAGCGAAATGACTGGTCCCAGGGCAGGAGGGAGCTCGCAGCCAGCCAGGGAACACCGTACCTCGGTGAGAGCCTGGGGAAGCCGACAGGGCAGCTGCAGAACAGAATATCAGGGACACGAAAACTCTCCTCTGGTTCTGGTGTTACGGATGGCTGTTCGTATTCAGATTTCTTCAGTCTCAAATTCAGATTTCTAAGGTGATCAACACCTTTGCAGGTTGATCACATGACAGATACAGACTCTAGTTATGAAACAGAATGCATTCAAGTTTGCCATATATTTTTTTCTGCTAAAGATTTAAATATCATGTGGCTTTAGCTTTCTTTCTGTTCACTGAATATCAAGGTCAATTAGGAATGATGTCTGGCTAGTACTCTCAGAGCAGATTAGACAGTTGCATCAAAAACTAGGACCATGTATAGGTCATCTGTTACTGTGACCTAGATTTCTGAGAATCTGTTCAATTTGTTTTATTGAAAATGTCGTACTGTCTCAGTTCTGTTTCTCATGGTAAACCTCTCTATAATAGCACAAAATAGCTTTATTAGATACTTACAGACACTGCTTACTACTTCTGCTAAGACACAAAGAAAATCAAATCCATGCAGCAGACCTGTGCCTGTCATCCATTTAATTTTAAAATAACTTAAGGTTCTGAAAGGCTTATGCCTTATAATCTAAAGCAGTTGGTCCACATGCCAAATACTAAGCAATCTGAAATACATAATAGCTTAGCTTCAGCTTTGTTTGCCCTATTTAATTCATTTTTTTCCTTCAGAAACCAGTGGATAGATGCAATATTTCTGCAGCCTACTTTAAAAATGAGGAACATACTGCAATGTTTGAGTAGAGCGAGGTGGTTCGCGGTTGCTGGAAGGAGAGCTGCTGCGATTGCTCAGCCCAAGAGCAGAACCAGACCTTCCCCCCGAACTCCTGCTGTTTACTTAGTGACTATAACAATTTTGCTATCTGAATTCTGACAGTATCGCAGTGTATCCACCTTTGCTTTCTGGGCTGTCCTTCCGCATAAAAGGAGATTTCCACTTGGAACATTTTATGACAAATTTCCTCTCCTCTCACAGCTCTTAATTGTTCTGGTTAGAAGGCAATTACTGAAACAGAGATCATACAAACACACCAGTTTGGTGTAAGTATTTGGGAGGGGGAAGGAGAGAAAGTGTATCTTAAAATATTAGAAAATAATTTCTAATGAGTTCAGTGTAAAGGGAAAACTATAAAAATAACTAAGCGACTGCAGAATCCACAACTGAAAGACCAGCACACCAGGCAAATTTTAGAATCATCCTGTGTCTGCGGCGTATCGCACTGCAAGAGCTATGGTACAAAGCACACCGAGCACAGTTGTGCTCTCATCACACCCCAGGAGAAAAGGTAGGTGATGCCATCACACAGCCGTGGCAAAGGGCACAAAGAAAAGGTGCCAATAGATCGAGATTCGCAATTAAAATCTCCAGTATGGCACCCCCTAATAAACTGAACTTAGTAAATCCGCTCCAGTTTTTTCAAAACTCTAAAGCCAGTTCCACCAAGTCATCTGAATTTTATGCTACTTTCATATTCAAACTTTTATGTGCATCTCGCAGCACACTGGGACCAATTTATTTTATAGGCAAGATAAAAACCCAGCAATATTTGGGTGACGTTATCCAAAGATCATTCTTCTAAATGAACATAAGTACATTTTCTCCTTTTTGTTTCACATGATGGCTGCATTTAAATAGGCTAAATGTATAATTCAGAAAAGAATGGTTGAGTCCTGCACACCTGGGGGTCATATCCACATCCATCCAATATTTAAAAGCACACAAAAGCAAAGAAATTAAATATATAAGAGAGGGGGAGGAAGTCTTTCTTCCAACAGAATATTTGCCTGGTAACCAGACATAAGAGAGAGCCTTTTTTTTTTCCCCAAATCATACTCAGTTGTTCTACAAGAGTCTTTGAAGATACTTCTATTTTAAATTCTTACACCTGAAGAAGAGTTACAGGATGCTCCTGCGCTCAGGCTGAGCACCAGCCACAAGCAGCGTAAAGGGAAGCACGAAACACGGCTGAAGGTCTCTGAAGTCAATGCTGTGTGTGCACACTGTGGCTGAGATCACTTGTAAGCAAGGCTAAAGGAATTTGGTGTGAAAACGTCAAACAACAGCAATGAAACGAGTGGAAATTGGCCCGTCATGGGGGTTAGCCCACGCGTAGGGTGTAATAACGTTTTTCCCGGACAACTAGACACGTGGAGCCTCCTGGTACCTGCTGCAAGTAAACGGGATTAACCAGATCCGGGAAATGGGATTCCAGCATCTGGCAAAAGCTGAGGTGGGGGCACTTTCTGTGTGTAGCCCCCACTCGGCTCCGGAGGAAGCCATCCCTCTCCTTGAAAGAATAATGCGTTTCCAGCTCAGCTAGGCCTTGGCAGGGGACAAGAAATGTCACAACGACTGGGAGGAGAACTGGGAGATGATAGGACAGATCTTCCCCTGCTCATTACAACGTCACTGTCACGTCATTCTCTTTCCTTCAGTGACTGGGAGTAAAATCTGTATCGTAGGAAGCGTATCATGAAATGGAGCCTCACAAGATGGCAGCGTCAGACTGACCCGCAGGTGCCGTGATGCCAAAACCGAACCAAAAAGTGGGATTTTTAGAGGCGTTCCTTTTGAGAAGAACTCTAAATCTTGAAGCCTGTCTATCAGATAATTGTTGGATTATAAAGCTGAAAAACAGAACCTAATTATCTTCAAAGGGATGGTTATCAGTGAATCGGGAGGAGACATTACGATTATGAAAAGCAAATCCTTCATTTGATGCCTCTCCATCCATGCTGCTTCCCAAGCAGATAACTTAAGCTTTATCCAGCAAGAATTGCTAATATGCCAAACAGTGAGTCAAATATAAAAGCATCTATTAACAGATGAAAAAAAAAAAAAAAAAATCTGTATTTTTATATTGTTCCGTATGCTCAGTGTGTGCACAGGGACACTCTGCAGCAATTAAAGCTGGGGTCATGTCACTGGTCTGGAGCCGAGGAAGCCACCTGTGAAATGTCCTGCTCAGGAATGGCCCTTCCCTTCTGTCACAGGGATCGTGGTCAAGTGTAGTGGTTAAAGATCAGGCCATACAAACAGAACAAAGACCTCCCAATTTCTCTCCTGATTACTTTGCAGGACGTTTTCCCATGTTTGTCAACTGCACGTGCAGGTTCTGGGCATTTCTTCGGTATCTCGGACTGACAAACTGAAATGATTCCTTGTGAAAGGCACCTGCCAGGGCAGGCACCGCATCCAGGCTGAGCCCACCCAGCACCCGCTTTGCGCATGGACTGGCTCATCAAAACCAAAGACGACCTCAGTTCCAAAAAACAGGATTCTCTTTACCATCCTCATCTCCAGCTACTTTATGCAGTTCAGAAACAGTAACACGGGAACCTCAGTCTGACTCTTGAGACTAACATGAAAGCAGGTGGCTTTTTCTGCCCTCCCCACCCTGAAAAAGCCTGGCCAAGTCCGGCTCCTTCCAATCTCAGAGCAAAAAGGCAAATCTCTGCAACAGAAGATCTAATTTTTGCAAAGACAACTGTCAGGCTGAGGGCTGTGCCAGTGATTTCTAGAACACTAAAAGGCAGAAAGCAATCTCGGTAACAGAATTGTCTGTAGTTAGGATCATCTCTCTCCTTCCCGGAACCAAGGCACAGGAACTACACCTCAGTTCACAAAGCACGGGAAATCTTTCTGATCTTTGCAGAGACACAGAGTTGCCAGCCAAGAAGAGCAGTCGCCACAGGAGTGTCTTCTGAAGAAGTACTTAGCCTAAGTTTATCACCATAATGAATACAAAGCATCTTAGGTCTAGAGCAAGGCAGTACTTCAGTGATGAAGAATTATTAGCGTGTTTGATGGACCAAAAGAGACAGTGTTATTTATATCTACAGAAGCTGCTTACCCAGCATTAGATGTGTCAGGGCACAGCACAACCGCAGGAATTCACCAGGAGTACATCTCCCATTCCTCGCTGCCACGAGTCTAACACAGACAGTAATCTTCACTGCAACAAATGTTATCTTAAAAGACAGGATAAAAGGTAGTGTGTTTTTTTTTCCCCCCAACAAGGACAATTTCTGAAGTTATGTGCAATGAGGTGAAGATGCACTATTTAAGATGACATCCTGGGCTGAGATGAGTTTTGTTCCATGTATGCTGCAGGTACAGATAGCTCGTGAATGCAGCTCGCTCCAGAAGTCATCCCTGCGGGGGTACTCACAAAAACACCCCTTGGGGTGCTGGGAAGCTGTGTATGATCCTGGAGGAGCTCCTTATCTCCTCCCAGTTTGCTTGGGTGAAACTGTCCTTAGTCCTGGGGAGAACCCGGTGAAGAGGCAGGCGGGTCCGATCCCTTCACCTTGCACAAAAACAACTTTGGAGGCAGGACAGCGAGCTGGAGCCTGATCCCGTACCATCAGCCCTGCCTGAGTCGGTCAGCGAGGAGCTTCAGACTGTGGCCATGTCCTCCAGCCCCAGCCCCCTTCTCACTACATGCAAATTTGACAAATAGTCCCTTTATCAGGTAACGGGAGATGGAGGGTTCTGTTCTGAGAGCTTGCGCCTTTGTTCCACAAAGGAAAACCAAGTTTTGTTTAAGAAATACAACTACGTCACTATTTCAGTGGCTTGAAAAGACTTTAGTAAAGTGCTTAAAAAAAATAGAGGGCATCTGATTACTCAACCTGGGATGTCAGATTGCAAGAACATCCAGACTAGCTCATTCATAAATGCCTTATTTTAAAATATTATCATGTTTGGCAAAAAGAATCAAACCTCAAATAGTTTCATTCTTCTGCTAAAATCACCTGCTGAGACTTAGTCCAATATTGTCCAAGAACAAGGAGTATATAGTATAAAATTATTTATAAAATAAAACAATTCAGTTTGTTGCAAAATCACCTCCCTGGAGTTCAAAAAAAGCTTTGCACTCTTCCAAACAGAAGCTTCCGTTTCCACTGTTGGAACAGAAGTTCACACATCAGGTTTCTGAAGATCAAGTCAAACCATTTTTCCCTGCTGACACCCAGCTTCAAACTTCTGTTTTCCCCCTGCAAAACCAGACCCGTTACCAAGCCCAGGGCACTGTCCCTGTGCTCTGACTGGCTCGTTTGTGCAGGTAAAGATATTAACAGACAGGAAAAAACTCCCTCACCCTCACTGCTTTCCTTTGGAGAGCTTTATTTTCCTGGGGACAGTCTTTCTGATTGTTTCCTTGCTCTCGGAAGCCTGTTCAGCTCAGAGATCCCTTTTGGGCAGCCTGTACCAGACAGGAGGAAGCATCTTTTCAGCCGTTCCAGGAGCACTCGATGCAGATGCACCATCCTCTCTCCCTGTTCAGTATTTCATTGTTTGCACAGTAGTAAAAAAGTGAGATTGTGCACACACGTGCAGTTAATTATCTACCATAGCAAGTACCGCTTTGTACAGCGGAGTCCTTTCTGTTCACACATGGTCTATATTCCTTGTTTCCAAACATGTAACTTCGCATTTGACTATACTGAAACATTCATTTATGCTTGATTTATCTAGCGATCCAGATTTACGTCACTTTTCTGTCTAAAAACCCCAAAACCTGCTGACGCTATGTTTCTCCCAGGCCAGTATCAGCAGTGGTTTAGGAGACGCAAACAGTCTCCTGCACCAAGTTCCCACTGAGATCTGTGCTGAGACCTACCCGTTTGTCATTTTTTAATCCTTTTAACGTTTGCCACAGCAAATTTGTATCATACCACTTTAAGTTGTCACATGGTATTACGTCAAACACCTTACAAAAGCCTAGGGTATGTTGCATCCACAAGGAAGCTTGTCAAAATGAGATCAAAATAACTTGGTAAGTCCTCCATAAATCGCTGGAAACTGGTATTAACTGCATTTTGCTCAGGTCCCAGAAGAGCTCTGCATTTATTTTCTTTAGCATCACCATCACAGCACTATACTCTAAAAGGGCAAATGGAACAGACTGGTAACTGTCCCCCAATTTCAATAGTCCCAAGACTTGTCAAGTAGTAGCCCGAGAACCACCTGGTTCACTCCCAGATGCATATGTTATGTTAAATTTATTTCATGACACTTTAGGGCAGTGCTGTTAGGATTCCTGCCCTGCTATAAATAAAAGCTTTATTGTGAGGAACTAGTAGAGTGACTGAATTGGGGTGTAACAATTGTCCAGGCACCATAAATACACAAAAGTACCAGAAACATCCACAGAATTAAATAAATCCTGTCCCCACGTTTCAAACGTTCAGGGTAACCTCTCTGTTTCAGGGTTTATAGGCATATTTTGAGGAAAGCATTTTCTCCGTACAGAAACCCATTCTCCCCAAACCCCACATGCTCTGAATCTACAATATTCTCACTGTAAAGTTCTACCTGAGCAATCCGCTGCCTCCCCAATTCGGGTCATCACACTGATGAACCGCACAGGGATTCCGATACAAGGCATTCCATGTAGGGAGCTGACAGCGTCAGGGACCCACGTCCCACGGCTGGCTGCCTTCGGCATCCAGGGAAGGTGCTGGGTCCACTCAGTGCTTTTTCCATGACGGAAAATAGTAATTAAGAGTAATAATAGAGGTGGCAACTGTCAACTGTGGGCTAGTTTCAGTGCTTCCTCGGCAAGAGAAGTCTGAGGGGGAGGTATGTTGAAGATTCAGTGCAGATAATAACTTTTAGGGTGTGTTGGACCAAACTAAGCAGGCCCCAAAATACAACCTCAACAGCATCTTACTGCTAACACCAAAAAATGAACAAAAGTTCCTGTACAGTAGGCTCAGGCAAGAGTCACTGAGTATGGGCTTGCCTAACTCTGCTCCCCGGCTCACGCTGCGGCCACTGCTTTGCTTCCCACCGTCCGGGCTTCCAGTAAGCACAAAGACACTTCAATAGGGAAGGAAAACAGGGAAGAAAATAAATGAAAAGTGACATGACCTGTTTTGTGATCACTTGAGCAACAATAAGAAGAGAAAGCACTAGGACTGTGTGGAAGAGAACCCCTATTGCTGTGCTGGTAAGTGCTCACTACTGCGGCTTTCAGATGGTTCTTGTAACAGGGTAATCCTCTCCATGTTTCCCTACACTATACAGATATAAACATCCGTATGTCTATACACACACGTACCCCTCTCTCCCAGAGAGTGAAAAGAGAACATGGATTTTGTATGCAGTTCTGAAGGTAAAACTTCCAACAACGGAACGGTTGTAAAGGTTTCATCTTAGCCTGTCCCCAGCCTTGGACATAGTGCCCGGTTACAGTTTCCGGAGAATTATTTTATCATCTTGGAATCTGTCCAGAAATCTAGCTGATGGAGAGCTTTGAACTTCGCAAGAGGGAAGGAGTGTGCAGCCGGGATATAGAAATAACACGTACAGTTTGTTTTCAACAATTCAGAAGAAATTCAAGCTCTCAAATGATGAAACGAGAAGATGAAAGTTACCAAGTCGAAGGTCAGCAGAGGTACAAAAGGAGGAGGAAGTAGTGGAAAAAGCCTCTCTCACAATGTAGTTTAAATATAAACACTTTTGGTTTGTTAAAACTAAAATTTCATGCTTGACTTGAACTTAGTTTCCTTGATTTATGTTACACCTACCACATGTAGTCACCCTTCACGCTGGGACACTCCTGAGGCTCAACACTCCAGGCTGAGCATTGACTGTTATTAACTCACTTTTTCTTTGTTCTTTCCACCAGCTCCTACTCCAAAAAGATGGCAAGAAAAAGGTGAGACTAATTCTCAGAGAATTCTTTTGATTTTCAGTACCAGTTAATGTTTAATGATGCCATTAAAATCAGCCCGTTTAAGGGCAGGCTGCAAACTGTACTCTGGGAGGAAGCTCATCTCTCAAACAGCTCAATCAATACAGTGGATTGTTTCAAGTACTTTACTAGACAATACGCTTACTGTTATGTGTATCAGCTCGGGATATTCAGGGAAACACTTAATAGTCCCTATGACAAGAGAAAATACTCTGAATTAAAAGCAAGTCTCCAGAATTTTAAAGTGACAGATTATTCCCACTAACTCTATAGGCTCCACTCACAGCAGAGTCATTGCAGATACAGCAGCAGATTTCATTTTTAACAAACAAGCTGGAAATAATTCCTCTCTCTCAAACCATGCAAGCCAGGTGGAAAAAGTGAAGATAATTAGGCAGATGCAATATAGAAATTTAAAGAGAATAAATCCCTTTTCCCACTTTTCAGGGGAAAGATAATGCAATTCATTTATGCTAACCAGGACATTCTTAGGCAGATATTTACATATTCAGTTTAAAACTTGCAGTTAAACTGTTCCAATAATGTTCTAGATTATATTAAAAATGATGTGAGGCTCAGAAGGACTTCTCAGGCAGTGGTTCACCCACAGCCCTGAAGGCCAGGCTGCTCCGTCCCGCTCCAGGGGCTGGGGAGATCCCCCTGAGCAGTGGTCCAGCACCAAACCCTCTGTGAGCCCGTGGGGTGCAGCTCGCTGCTGGGTCAGGGACACCCTTTCAGCTGGCAGAGACAGCCCTGGAAGGTTTAACCCGCAAGTTCCCTGCAGCATGGAGGGACACAACATCTCGGCAGCCCCGAGTGTCAGACGAGCAGAGAGAAGAAACCATTGGGTGAAGCATATTTTGTGCTGCCCGACAGGCTGGGAGCATCATCCCCACCGCAGCCACTGCCAGGAACACTCGAGGGTCAAGTTAACGCAGTTGGGATCGAGGGATTGAACCAGCATCGTGACCAGTCCCATCCCAGTAAGATGTTCCTGCCATTGAAGGGTCACCTCAGTTGAACCAAGCAGTTGCGGAGAATCCACCTGCCCCACGGCATCGGGACAGACAGAGCCCTGAAAAACCCTCGAGCAAGAAGAGAGGGGATGGAAGCTGCAGGGATACAGACAGACTCTAAGTACTCCAGTAGAAAGTAGTTCCTCCCTGCTCTCACTTGTCTTAGTTTACAGTTATGGGTGTCCCCCTGCTTTTTTATATTTTTTCAAGGTGAATTTTAAAGTGAAGAAATCTGAAACAACATAAACACCCTTTAACGTAGCTATTTAGAATATGCATATCCACAGGAGAAAGGCTTTTTCACAACTGCAATTCACATACATTCAAAGCTGCTTTAAGAAACACTAGGTCAACTTAGCATCCATAACTGCGGCGTTACACTTCTGCAATTCATTAGTCCTCATGGTTCCATTTCGTAATTAAAATACTTGCAGTTTAAGGCTTTACAATAAAGAATGTGCAGTCCTCAGCAGTGTTTCCACTGCTACTCTATGGAAAACATATGCATGGAAAATATGTACAGTGCATGTACACAGCCATCTTTGGATAGCTTCAGTGAACATTCAACGCTGTCGGTGAGTTTGAGAACTAGAAAAAACCATCGACCGTTGACTGTACCTTGAGGTTTATCACAAACCCTCTGTTAAATGGAAAGCTTGAACCTTCCTAGTTTTTCACATATGGTTGCCATTAACAGGTCATGATTTACAGATTATATTAAGAGCTACAGAGGTTGAGTTTTTCCAGTTCTTCTACTTTCTCCAAAAAATGAATTGCTGTATAAGAAATGTTTGTTTTCTCTTTAAAAAAAAATAATAAAACTTTATACTAGAGCAGAATTTCTGCAACACAAAGTATCTGAGAGTAATGGAAGGTTTTGTATGGGCAGCCCAAAAGCAGTAACGTATCCACACCATATGGTATACTTGGAAACAAATCTGAGCACTGTGTATGTTCAAAATAGCAGAATACAGGCCAGATCGGGAGGGAAACCTCCTTTCCATTTGGGCTGGCAACTTGAGCTTCGCTGGAAAAAGCTTTGGAATGTCAGTCCATGCGCTCACAGGAACCTGCGCTCAATTTCAGCAGCTGCTCACCGGGAACGCTGGCCGAGGACCGGATCCCTCGCAGCACCCTCCAGCTGCTCCTGCAGCTCACGCTGTCGCTGTACAACCAGGCAAGCAAGAAAATGCCCTTCCTTTCAATGGAACAGGAGGCCAAAGGCAGGGACATCCACGTGGCATCCTCCTGTCCCGTGTGGGTGACGGGATGTGGGACTGGGCACCAGCCCCTGCCTTCACCGGAGCTCAGGAAGGTGTTTTGCCCCTGCAGGGACCACAGAACTCATACGAGAAGAAAAGACTCAAGGCACGTGCCAGGGAGTGTTGTCTTGGGCTGCTCTAGAAGACAACACCTTGCAACATACATAATTTTACTTCTGTATATGGTCACGGATGGGCAGCACTTAATAAAATAGATACCTGTCTCGGGAGCACGAGAAAGCACAGGCTCTTGAAAGTTAAGGCTGTTCCTTTGAGCGCACTTTGTGCCTTTATATGCTCGTATCATACAACCGAGTGGCATTAAAATACCAAAAACAGCCCTCGTCAGAACACATGCCAGTAGAAGGTGGTTCAGCTGGCAGTTACATATACCATCAGAGCCTTCCCACCATAAAGAAGGTCAAAAAATCTCAAACCACGCAGAAGTTCACCATCTGAAACAGTTGCTCGAAGCGATAAACCACTTGTCAGCAGCAGTGGGTACCTCAGGAAACATGGTGGCCTTGTAGTTCTTTTGATGGCCAAGAATTAGACTCAGTGGGAACATGATAACGGCATTTAAGCAGGACGTCTCTCTCTGGGATGAGGCGCAGCCCTCACTCAGCTAGAGGACAAGGATCTGTAGCATAAGTGGAGTAACCAAGCAAAACCAACCACCTTTACCAAAAAAGGCAATTTATATCATATTTTTAATGTAGTTTCCAAGTTGAAGAATGTTTTTCTACAACTCTCCCTGTGAAAGTGTACTTTCCAGAAGTCAACAAGATTTCAAGAAGCCCTGAAATAGCTGTGTGTCCCGGGGTCAGGACAACCGCAGTCCCAGCTGTTCCCTGAAGAAGCAGAGCGCTGTGAAGGACTGGCGCTACACAGCCTTAGCATCTAATGGCTGCAATCAACATTCATTGCTGTCGGTGGGTTTTTGTTTCTATCAACTCACTGATCAATGAATGCAAACTGCGGACCAGCCAGCTCGGAGACCACGCAGCCGCACAGCTCGGGGCGTCCTTCCCGCAAGAAAAGTGACTTCTGCCTTTTGCTGAAGAACCACTGCCATTCACCACCTGCCAACCAGTAACCGGGTGAGGCAGGTCTGTGGCTCTGCCGATACCTCACCGAAGGCCAGGACACATCATCCAGCTCCTTCACGAGCGTGGGTGCTCTTTGCCAGCTGACAGCCGCTGTGAGGTGCCAGCCCTGGTCGTGTTTCAGCCACCCACCAAGTCCATTCTTTGTTTTACAGCACATAAGCGATCGCAGTAGAGCCACCACCATGGATGGCATCATTGCAGCCCTTCACAGCACTCGCCATAACCCAGCACAGCCAGCCCATCGCTACTGAACAAGCACCTTCCCGGCCTGGGAAGCGGTTGCATTTCAGAGGACGAGGGATGAAAACAATAACCTCCTCCTTCTGCTGCTCTCCCCTCCGATTCCCAACGCCTCTGCTCCCAAGCCACCTTGCTCTCAGCACAGATCCTCCTAAGGACTTTACACCACGCTGGACTCCACGGTGTGATGTGGTCCTTGGTCCCTCCTCCACTGTTATTTAGACACCTTGCGGTGATCTTACTTAACCCAGGCTAAGTGGGAGTTCCATCATGCTCTTAGTACTCACAAGAACTGTGTGGGGATTTTTAGAGGGGCATAAGGGAGACAGAACAGCTGAGTGACTAACCCGATCTTAATAAAGGTGACACCTTACTCTTTGTGGCTCTTTGGTAAATCTCTACTTTCACTATCAGTAAAGTGTAAACCTACATATGACCTTCACCTGGTTATAGGAAATGAAACTTCCTCCTGCGCGAGACAAACCATGGAACATCATGTCCCATAATGTCCCATAACATCAGGTCCCATAAAGTGATCAGTGAGAAATGACTAAGGACTGAAGTTGTGTGACTTTGGATTGACAGGAATAGGAGATGGGAGGGGGCAAAGCAGAAAATCTTCCATGATTGAAGATGCTGCTGCAGAGAGCGTTCCTCATTGCGGGGGTGCACCCCGCCGCCCCCCAAATGCCGTACTGGGTGAGGAGAGGGCAGGGCAGGACGGAGCGGGGAAGGGGATGCTGCGCTGCAGAGCCGAGGTATCACATCCCTCCACCGCACAGAGTCCAAGCACTTCTCTTACGCCTTGTTTCCTCCTCCGGTCGCTTTACAGGATTATTTCCCAGCTGCCTGTTGAGACATGCGGTGCTGGTACCACACAATAGCTCTCCCCTAAGCTCGCATTACAGTTCAAGTCAGAACAACTCACTAATGACTTTAAACTCCAATTAGGCCAATATTCAAAATAAATCCCCGATTGCTTGCTCTGCTGAAAGACTTAAACTTGTTCCATTTTATACAGGAGCAGCTGCACTGAGTTCAGAGTTTCAAACTGAACAGACCGAACTCTGCAAAACTGGGGCTTTGACTCTCCCTCTGCCGCAGGCTGAGGCTCTGCTCCATCGCTTCACCCACCCGCAGCCAGCATTTCCCCCAGCCCTCGGGAAGCACAGGAGTTTGACACAGAGAACTTACTACACTAACACAAAAGTGAACAGCCTGAAAGCATGCCCACCAAATTGCTTAATCATTATGAAAACTAGACAAATGAGCCATTTTTGATGCAGTTTGACATTTTGCCTTTGAAATTTCAAATCTGTCAGCGTGAAAACGGAAGGCTCACTCAATAGCGAGCAGGCACAATTTGGATTTTTTCCAGTGGGATGTTACACGATGCACAAGAAAGCACTTGTGTATTATTTTAAACAAACATTTCAGCCTACTGGTTTTCCCCCCACATACGCCTGTATGAAGGTACAAAAGAAAATACAGGAGGAGTATTGGAAAATACTGACAGAGGAGTTCATCTTTACTGCAAGAAAATGTGAAAATCACTCACTGCGATTGCTCTGAATAAGACATTTCAGACAAACAGGAAAAACACCAGTCAAGGGGCCGTCCCCCTGTTTGCTAACACTGACAAGCAGGAGGCTTAAGCGGACACACCACTGATCTCAAGTACTCTGGATGCACAAACAAACCTAAAAATTCAGTTTTCTATTCTTTTGTGAAAATCCTCAAGTTTTTTTTTTGCTTTAATCATGTTTGGTAATGAGACAGCAAGGGAACAAGCGTGCTAAGGGAAGAGAAGTTAGCAGACATGTTCAGAATTATTCAAAATCCATGCTTGGGAAGTTTTAGATGTTTCTGGCACCAGCTGCTCCCTCCCTACCAGAGATCACCACCCCGCAGAGCCACCTGCCCCGGACACTGGCCAAACCGAGCACATCGGGGTGACACTGAGCACTGGCACGTTCGGTGCAGCCACCGCAGAAGCTGAATGGCTGGGGAGGGCTGGAAAGTGCCCCAGCAGGAATCGCCAGCAGCTCTGGCAGCAGCACGCTGAGGACACCGCTGCCCGGCTGTCCCCCAGCCCTGCCACCAGCAGGGGGGACCCCAGCGGCCCCACCAGCGTGCCCGCACCCCGCTGCTGCAGCTTGGCCTGCCCACCAGCACCGAAGGGTCGATCAAGAGACAGGAAGACATCAAAAGAACTCAAGGAGCTCAGTTTATTTAGTTTATCAAAAGTTTATATAAATATCTTCATAGGGAACAGAAGTTTGACAAGCATTTTTCCGTTTAGCAAGAGATAACAGACATGGAAGCTGTAGCAAGACAAATTCAGGCTAGCAATAATATACAATTATTTATGGGAAAAAGAGAGCGTTGCTCAGGTCATGTTGGACAGTCTTGCTTTTAGCTTTTGGCAGACACATTACCATATGAGAACACTGGAAAATTTTGGTTTAGTACCTTTTAATGCATGAGACACCCAAATGCAGTAAATCTGAGCTACGTCAGGTTATAAACATTCAACAGAATATTAGCCAGTGTATCTTCATAAACTATACAGGTGTCTAAATGCAACTTAAATTGTTCTACGTATTCATGTGAAATTACCTGTTTCCATATAAAAGCGATCAACTACATGCAAACCTAGCTAGATGCCTACAAAAGTGTGCTTTACTAATCAACACACTAATAACTATTCACATTTGCAGCTCTGAGCCTATTATACATTCATTCCACATGACTGTTCTCATTATAAAGAGGAACCATATTTCTCACTGTAGAGGAATCACAGTTCACCAAAGCACCAAAGTTCTCCAATAAAACTTAAGTCCAAGTCCATGAGCAGGATGGCACAGGTGGAAAGGACAGTGTCCTGACTCCAGAAGGCGTTTAGCCGTTCTCAACATCTGAGCATTATTTTTAGAATGAGCTGTCAGTTAATAGCCTGCCACATTTGAAAAATCCAGAGACTTTCCAAAAAATGACATGAAAAGTTGCTTTAAATGAGAAATTTGTGGAGTTCATCCCTCCGTTGGGAGCACAGTTGTTCTGAATTTACGCCTGTAACTTCCCCAGCTCTGACAAGGACTTGTTGCCATCTAGTGGATTATAATCGACAAAATGCATTTGGTCCTTGGACACAGCAAATACCACTAGATGGAGTATTAAGAAAGAATTCTTAATTCATTTTATTTTAGGTGTCCAGCAGCTCAGATTTTCAAAGTCTCAAAAAGTTATAGGCCCAGAATTACGGTGAAATTGAGAAGGATTTCACCAACTGCTTTGTTTCACAAGAAATCCCAGGCTATAGATTTCCAAGTATAATACCCATACATTTAAGATAGATACTTTTCCATCAACGTAATTTACCAGCACCTCAGGTAACAGACAGGAACCTACAGAATTCACTGATATATCTCTGGTGGAAAAAGATCTGCAACCTACATTCTGCTGGTGTAAATAGTGATGTACAGACCTGGTCTGTGCTACTTTGGTGAGAAAGATGTGATCAACTATCATATGGGAATCCTCACCTCCCTGAGTAAGCATTAGCTCTAAAACTGCTCAAAGTCTCTACCATGAAGTATGAATTCCTATCTTTGAATTATCTCAGAACAAGAAATTCCACCTCATCACACGTGGCAAGAAAAGGGGTACTTACTGCCCATGGAGTTCATAGGAAGGACGGGAGAAGAGGAACTCATCTGCTCCACATCTGTAGCTAATGGGAAAGTGAAAATGAGAAAGTTGTGATGTGCATGGTACCAAGAAGTCTTTAATTTTGAAAACTTTCATTTACACGTAAACTGAATAGGAATATCTTTGATCACCTGAGAAAGCTGCTTTGAGCAACAGTTAATTTTTAACAATGTTGTCCTTTCCTCTTTCAAGATATTTCTCTCTCAAACATTATCTGCAGATCTACTTTTCCAAGTGGTCATATTGATAGTCTGTAACTTGTGAGGGTTTGAGAATATCAATTCAGAACAGCTTCCAGCACAAAGAAACCTTGAATATCAGCTTTAAACTGTAGACAGTATCAACTGGAGTATCAATCAAGTGGAGCATTACTGTGGGAGGAAAGGACATGATCTCCCACCTGTGTTCAATGCACCTTCAAAAGATTCCCAACAGAAAGAGACAAACATGCAAAATGCTGGCATTTGATCTGAAGCAACATCAGAAACACGTGTCTTTAAATACAGACACTCCAAAAAGCTTTATTTTCTAACAGCTGAAAGAAGAAACTGAACTACCTTCCTGTGCTTTGCCAGTGAAAAACCCCAAAGTCGGAGCGTGATCTGAACCAAATGCCAGATGCCTGTTGGGAAGGGACCAGCTTCCTGGGACCCAAACCAGGAAAGAACCATCTCCCAGTAACAGGGTCAGCTTTAACCCAAAATTAGGTAAAACAAAGTTACATTCTTTGGGGCTTGATCTCTGTCTCAAAAAGCCACAGTCACTCCTAGCACACCACCACTAATGCCCAAGTCAAACAAATCAGTCTCCACCTCCATCATTTTGATGCTAGTAGAGACCACATAATTACATATTTTGTAATTCCCTTTTAGCTTTAAGACCCAATAAATGCATACTACAAGTTTACATTCCTAACCACAGAGCACAGCCCCAGGAGCGTAACTCCAGCCACAGCCAGGGTTTGCTGTCAGTCCAAATCCTGCGTTTCACATTCTTACCATTCCCATTCACTCGGCAGCCGGCGGTTCCCTGAAGATAACTGTTTACACTGGAAAGTGCAAAGTTCTGCTCTAATTAGGCAAACCACAAACAAATGTAAAAATTTTTATAGAATGAAGAGCAGACATAGCACCTCGCTTACGCTAACAGAATCCTCCTGCCGCACCTCACGAGACCTTTGCTTTGGAGCCTCCTGGGTGCTGCAGCACAAAGCGGGCAGCTTTCAGTGCCAAATACCAATCCGCTCAACAGCAGCGACAAACACAACGGCAAATTCATTCAAGAAATGTCCTGGGTTATTCCTGTCCTCCTCACCACGGAATTATCAAGACATTTTACTGCCTAGAACATCTAAACATTAATTTAGAATCTCACGTGGCTCTTCCACGCAGTCCTTGCACTGTTTGGAAAGCTGCACGCGACGTGCCGGACGGCAGCATTTCCGACAGCCTCACTCCCCAGCTGGTGTTAAAGGTCTCCAGTCTGCTTACAGACAAAAACTGGACTTTGCATCTTCCACCATATCACTATAATCTCCCTACTGTGGGAACTTCTAACCCTTTGAAAGAGCTAGCAGGTCATAAACCATACACATTTTTATAAGTAAAAAAAAGATTCTTCATATGCAGTTTGGCAATGTCAGATACCTGGAAAGAGTTTCGTATGTTCTCCCACTGAAAGCTACATATGCTTTCACATATAGGCAAAACCCAAAAATTAAGTGCAGCGTTAAAGTTACTTTTACTCCTCTGAGAGCAGTAAGATTTAGCCCGTGTAAATCTCAGCATCGAGCACAAGGCAGCTTTCAGAAAGGTTGGAGGAGGAGATTAGCAGATGGCCGTTAAAGGTTACCTGCTGCTCTCTGGCAGAGAGGGGTCAGCGGCCCGAGCAGCAGCCAGATGGCCAGGGCCAGGCGAGGAGGGCCGGCAGCAGCCCGGACCACTTGAGAAGCCACTGTGCCAGTAACAGTCGCTTTGGGTAGTAAGCTACACCTGCAAACATCTGGAATAGTTTATCAAGTATCATTCAAAAAGCAACCAAATAACACACGTGCCTTCTGAGAAGAAATTTCCGAGTGGTGAGCATTCAGAGAGAGACACTGCAGATTTTTCAAGTCCCATAATTTTAGATTGTTCATTATACCGCCCTGTTAAGGGTCATAAACAGAAGTGTAACAGTCTTTCCTAGCCATACTAGGAAAGGACCATTTCAGTTCATGCTTGAAAAATATATATTTTAATTACTATTTCTAATATGTGTAGCAAGGCTAACACTGTGGTCACAGCTCTCCGGTTGTTCAAGTTTGAAGTTAGAGTTGCCTCAATGTGCTGTCAAGTGCTGCTGTAAACGCAGCGGCCAGCCCAGTGCCCAACACAGCAGGGCTATGGAACACCTCAACAGCTCTGTCCTCAGGCTGCAGGCCGGGGGGTATTTATAACCCATTAAATCTCAAAATCATACTCCATTTTTTATAATAAAGCATATAAAAGTACAAGTACTTATCCTACAACTTGCCTTAAAATAGGTGCATTTTAAGATTTCTCCCATCCATGTAAATTAAAAATCTCAAACAGCTCTTTATGAAACATGGCAATGCCGGTTTTGTTCTCTTATCCATAACTCCTCACCCTCCCCTCCAGCCCTTTTTATCTTCATAATGATATGCAACACATTAAATTCCTAAAAACAATTCCGTTAAGAGAGCGCAGATATGGATTAATGCCCAGCTAAGATTTTGGAAACTGGTTTGCTCTAAGAGATGAAAAGGACCAAAGTCTGCTCAGCTATGAAGAGCAGCTGCTGCCAATACAACTATTTACCCTCTGACCTCTCCTCTGCCCAGAAAGTGAACAGTGCCAATTGTTTTCCTGTATTATATACTGTTTACAAGCCCTGAGTGGCATGAAAGGAATTAATAATTTAGCTCGTGGAGCTGATGACCCTTATTGGGGTACCCCTATTTGCTGAGCAGGAATCAGAGCAAAAAGCTCCCTTGAAGCCACAGGGTTTCTTTAAGAGTTTTTCACTTTACAGCCTAATTGGCCACCATAACATAAATCAATTATTTCTCCTGTTTTAAGCAACAATGCTACCTATTCTCAGCCACTTGATTCCGAACTTCCCTTGTATCAAGCCAGGCCTTGTTCTTTGACTTTTACAGCTGTAGAGTAAACATGATGGCAAGGCCAGCTCGGGGAACTCTGCAGGCCCAGGAACGCGTGGGGACACCACCAAAAAGAGGTTATGCTTTTCTGAACTTCTCTTGACCTCTGACTGCCCTTGTCCCCGTTTATGCTAATCGAAGGGGGACACGGGCTACTCCTAGAAATGAACTTAGCCTGAACCTGGGACATAGCATTGGACTTTGAAGGTACCGGTGCCTGAGGTACCCCCTCCCCAAAGGTTGTCGTCTCACCTACAGGGAGAGTGCGGTACGGAAAACGTGGTACCCTGAGCGAGCACAGGGATACCCCGACCAGAACACGCAGAACATGCTGAGTGAGTGAGTTGCATCTTCTCACACCGCTTCTGACCAGCTGCTGCCCTGCTGAGGATCAATCACACACATGGATCTGTTTGGTAAAGACATGGTGGTGTGAGCCAGGTTGCAAACAGAAGGAAATTTGCATAGTAAAATCTCAGGAAGTCAGATAACATTTTAGTAAAGACTTTCTGAAACATGAACACTAAAAATAAGAATTCTGACCTTGAAAAAAATACAGATACTGTAACAGGATTATAGACATCCCCCTCCAAAAGCTGGAACTGAGGCATCAGTACTTCTAGGTAAGAGCTGGCAACACCATCCCTAATTCCTTTCAGCATAATTACACTTCTATAGTCATGGAATAATTTGGGTTGGAAGGCATCTCTGGAGCTCATCTAGTTGAGCCTGGCACTGGAAACAGACCTAGTTTCAAGATGGGGTCAGCTTGATCGGGGCCTGTTCACTCAAGCTTTGAAAGTCTCCAAGGATGGGGACTCCACGGCCTCTCTGGACCCCTGTTCCAGTGCTGCGTCACTTCCACTAAGTTGTTATATCCACAACCCTTTCACAACATCCAGTAGGACTTCCCCTTATTGCAACTCATTAGTACTGTATTGGCCTTTTGCCATGTACCTTTGAAAACCCTGGCTCCATTTTTTTCTTGTAGCCACTTTCAAAGACTGGGAATACTGTTGGATAATCCCCACTTGGCCTCCTCTTCTCCCAGCTAAACAACTGCCATTCCCTCAGCCTGCCCACATTTGTCATGCCTTCCAGCCCCAACCATCTCAGCAGCCCTCCAGTGAGCCTACTTGAGTTCAGCCTGTCTTCTGCTGGGAGGGCTAGAACTGCACAGAGTGCTCCAGATGTGACTGCCACGTCCCCAACACCCCCTCACCCACAGCGTGCAAAGAGCTCACCTCACAAGCACACTTCACTGACTCACAACCATGAGGTTCACCAGGATGCCGGGTCCTTTCTGCGAAGCTGCTCCCCTGTACCATTGCATGGGGTTACTACGCTCTAGATGCAGGGCTTGACAGTTGGCTCTGTTTAACTTTGAAGTTTCAATCAGCCCTTTCCTCCAGGTTATTGAGGTCCTTCTGAATAGCAGCTGTGCCCTCCAAACTATCAATCTGGTGTCATCTGCAAGTCTGATGAGGGTACTCCATCCCACCACCCAGATGGCTGATGAAACTGCTAAACAATATTGGCCCCAATATTGACTCCCAAGGACAACCTCTGAATAACTGGCCACTGGTTAGTCTTTGAACTCTTCACTGCTACCCTTTGAACCATGGTTAGTTTTTCACCCACATTTGCCTTGGTAGTCCAGTTTGGCTACAAGGATGATATGCGAGTCTGCATCAAAAGCCTTGCTTCAGGTTAATGACAAAACTGCTCTCTCCTCGTTCAGAGATCCAGTCACTTCATCAAAAAATGAGAAAGGTTGAGAAGGGTCTCCCCTTAGTAATCCCATGGTGAACATTCCCAATTACCTTCCCATCCCCTTCAAGGGCCTGGAAACATCTTTGAGGAGGATTTGCTCCATAGTCCTCCCAGGGACCGAGGTGAGGCTGGCCAGCCTGCAGTTCCCCAGATCCTACTACTCACCAGAGTTGAGTTAAAGGTGATTCATTATCCCTTATCAGCTAAATTTTACTATACAGAGACATTCCTCCCCTTTCCCCTACATCGGAGAGGGCTTCTTGTCTCACCTTAACACCGAAAACACACACTGTTTGGAAAGAGGAGTGGGAAGTAAGGTCACCTCATGATAAATATTTTGAATTGTTTTCATTAAGACGGCAAACGCTCCAGCTCCTGCTTACCAACACTCCCAGCAGTTTAACATTCCCTGGACATACAGAGCTATACCTGCACCCTACTCCTCAAGAAATGCTACACAGACATTGTTATTTCAAACGCCTGTTTACATTCCAGTAAAATTCTGCCAGCACGGTATCTGATTTATTGATGCCATCAAAAGTCACAGGATTCCTGAAATGCCTCCCGAGACACAAAAATCAAAGCAGAAAGGAGATGCACGTTGCTGCGGCATCAGCTTTTCCACATACACTAAGGGCTAGATTTCCAGAAGCCCTGGAAATGCCGCCTTTTCTGAAGCGGAGCGCGGTGCCCTGGAGAGCTGCCACTTCAGCTGCCCCGGGAGGGCCAGCAGCTCCTCTGGGCCACGGGCTGGTGCAGATGGAGTGCCCCGAGCCACCCCGTGGGACCAGGAAGGTTCATTAGGGTGGCTCTCAGCCAACCCCTTCCTCTAAAGGGGAGTCACATCAATTTTGCATTTTATTTTAGACTTTTAGGCTACAGAAAGGGAAAACTCTGTACATAGTCAAGAAGCAAAGCTTTTTAGAAACAATAATTATGATGGAGAAAGCCTCCAGGCATGGCCTCAGTCACTGAATACAGGCCATCAGGAGAGCTCCACGAAGTGCCCCGAGTGTTCATTCAACAGGGACTGAAACTGCGATGATCAAGCCTAAAAACACATCTCACCAAAACATCTAGTTTCTTAGCCTGTGAACCGAGATATGTGTTAAGCTTTCTCCACAGATCAATACAGAAATGTTTTCCAGCCCTTTGGTGATGTTTCCTTTCATTTTCAAAGCGTTTCATTGATAAAAGTTACACATTCTGAAATACTAAATTCCTGAAGAAGCCAGGCTTTTAAGCACGGAGGCAGCTCATCAGTACAGATGTTCACATGAGAATTTCAGAATGCTGCATTTCACTTATTCACAAGGCTCATCTGTTTTTAAAAGACACTCTGTCCTGACTCAAGGACAAAAAAGCCTACAAAAGGAAGTAATAGCCAATAATAAAAATTATATTCAGTTGAAATTGTATTTTTAATTTGAATTCATAGCTGCAGTTCGTTTATATTGGGTCTGTCTTCTCCTTAGGAACCTCTAACTACCCAAGATATTCTCTCTGCAGCTGTAACTCAACAGTGTAATTACTCTCAATCTTTTTGATAAGCTGAATAAGCCAAGACTATCGGGCTGCCTCAATCTTTTGGGGCGATTCCCAATATTTTAAGAGATCGGCATCAGGATTTTATGCAGCTTTACAATACCAGCATGGCAATGCAGCGCTGTCAGTATTAGACAGGCAATAAACATAAAAGACCTACTTTCAATTTCCAAAGGACCACGGTAGCGCTTTTTGCTACCGCGTTGCAGCAGAGGCGCTTACTCCCACACCTCTCTCTGCTCCGCAGCCAGCGCTTCCCAGCACACGACACCCTGTTCCACGGCCACGCTGGCTTTGTCCCAAGACTGGGAATTTTGCTTCTCCTACGCCTGGAGTACATTCTGGCTGAACAGAATATTGCCTGCCCGGCAGTCCAGACTACTCCAATTTTGAAAGACAATTGCATAATCATTCTGTAAATCTGTGGAAATTCTTTATTTACTTTTTGATGACTGATAAAGCATTGCCCAAACAAGACATAATATATACTACAGCGAAATCCACTTATTGAGTGCACTAGTGTGACCTACATTAAAAACCAGGATTAACTGATATTATACAAGAGTAGAAATGCCACTGGTGTTTTTTAAGAGTTAACATCAGCCCACATTAATACTCATCTGTTGATAAATAATAGCACATTATGACATACAGAATATGCCAGAAGTCACATTGCAAATTAGCTAGTGTTCCCAGAGATGAGTGGTTCTAGATGCCAACCAGTGCATCAGGCTAGAAACACTACTGTCAACGGACCTTTTCATCACAAAACAGGTAACATGCCCTTTTAATTCAACAGCTAGTGCATGAATGGCACTGACAAACTGGGATCGTGGAGAAACACAGATATATGATGAGTCTGAAAACAGCTTTTTTCCCCCCTAACCTCAAGGTTAATTAATTTAACAGCATTTATCTTCAAATTTTAATTAGTGGAGATAATATTACAGCTTCTGACACTAATGGACTTCAGCTGCACACTGCCAACACCTGCAGGACTTGGCTGGCTGCGCTAGCCTGGAAAGGAGAAGACTAACTAGTACTTACTAGTGGATGCATCGTGCTCTGTGGGAGGATCTCGACAGAATCCTAGAATGTGAAAAATAGGTGTAAGCACTACACACTGAAACAGGTTTCCTTGTTGTTACCCCACATACACAGAAAGACCAAATCATCCAAATCAACCACTGAACATCTAATCAACATTGAACAGCATCAGAGGGGAAAAGCTTTACACCTGCCTGGGGCAGTACCTGCCTGTAATGCTCAATGATGAGATGTTGGGTTGCAGCAGGTTCACTCACTGTCATACAAAAGCTACTCTTGGCATGCTGTATTTAAAGCTACAAGTCTTACGGCTCAGCACATGGAAACAACAGGTTTTAGAAACATGATATGTTCTGTATTGTCTAAATCAATGACCAGAGCTGTAGCTCTCACTGCACATCACATGAGGGGACCAAATCAATGAGCTCAACATTTAATTTGTGGGTGTGGATATAGCTGTGGCTGTTGCTCTCTCATTTTTATGAGGTCTCGATTTCCTACAGGTCACCTGAAAGTGTTTTGTGGCTCATGCTGCAGTGAGTGATCTGTCCCTCAGAGGCAGAGGGATCAGCCGAGAGCCTGCATGCCCGTGGGATGCTCAGGGACCAGGGCAGTCGCTGCCAGGCTGAGATGATGCTGCCACAGGAGCAGGCACTCTGCTCTGCAGTAGATCCGAGATGGCACTGTGCACCACAGCTCAGTGGGACCAGCACACACTCTACGCTTCTCCCTCAAAACAGCTATTAAAACATCTGGCACACTTCAACTTCACAGTCACCTAGACCAGAGAGCAGCCACGGCTTGCCACGACAGTGCTGCCTGCTACGGAATAGAAGAGTTTTATTTTATGTCCTGTTAAAAGTGTTTTTCTTTCTGTATTGTTTCCAGCAGCTCCTCAGTGATCTACAGCCTTCCAGTCTCATTGACCGTTTCCTTTCAGCCCCACCAACACCAGTACTTTGGGTTTTGTTGGAGTGAAAAGCTTACACTAAGCATTTGGCCTCCCAGGGATGGGGATTACACACAGGCAAGAACCAAGGGAAATCTGATGCTCTCCCCACCTTCCTCCCTGCCTACCGTGTTTGCAAACCCTATTAGCTCCTGCTGTTCGCAATTCCAGAAACACTTCCCTTTCTTTGGGGCTCATTCCAGCCGCATCTGCCCAGTGCTATAATCTCATTTTGCAGGATGCCACATCTCTTACTAGCCTTTAATTGTGGTAACACATATCTAAGTATCTTTAAAAGCACATCAGAAACTGTTTGATAGCTATAAAATATTCTTCCAAAGAAAAGCATCATTCTTAACATTTGGACATTTGTGGATATTTGTCTCCACTCATATTAGGAAGTTACCTTACATACAGAAAAAATACCTGCATTTTTAAAACAAAGCTCCCATTCTTCTCAATGGGAAAGTCATTTTGGAGTGAATTTAGAATACACGGTTGCTCTGAAGAACAATCTGAAATTTTAGTTCTAGTTTAATCTAACTTTATAAAAATAATACAGGGCTTCATGTTTTGCTGGTTTCCATAAAAAGGCAGTATACACTTTCGCTTCTTTTAATCTCAGGTTTTAAGACATACGATTACAAGTTTTATAATTCTAAAATAATTGTTATGTACATTGCTAAGCGAAATGTATCTCCCCTTCAGTACACACACACAACTTTTCACCATCCACTTCAGGCAAGGAAGACCCCACTCACGAGCAGATTGCCCCTGCCATCCCTCCTGGACAGCCTGCATTGTCCCTCCAGCCATCACCCCCACTCCCCCCCACTGCCCAGAGCCCCACAAGGCCACAGCCACCGTAGCCACCACAGCCAGCAGGGGCATGCACCCACAGGAGAGCACAGGGGGCCCAAAGCTGGAGCACACACTCCATCGGTGAAGCAACTTCACAAGGAATCATCCCCGGAGCCGAGGAGCTGCTGCCCGTGCCCTCTGCTGAGCACCTCCACACGCTACAGCACTGAACAAGCACTACAGAAAGCCAGTTATTTCAATGGGCAGCAAATTAAGTTCCAAGAAGTCAGGCAACATTTCATTCGAGGGGCAACTCCAGCTGATGCTAGTCTTGTGCGTGGGTGAGAAGAGAGATTCAGTACTTCCCTGCATCTGCTGGGGATCCACGTGAGCCTTCCAGCTACCTGACCTGTAGCACGCTTGTCTGCACACTTCTCAGCGCATGGACAGGGCACTGCAGCTGATTACAGCCACAACAAATATTAACATGCTTTTAGAGTTTTAGCTTAATTTTTAATCCCTGCGATAAGACCCATCAAGGGCTGGTATTCCTGCTGCTGCGGGTAGATGCCACGGCATCCCTACGGCACGGCCATCCTTGGGAAGGTGTCACCCAGCGCTCCCCTTGGACTGCTCCCGCTCTGCAAGGCCATGGCGCCAACGGGACGTGGCCCGTGGGTCAGTCCGTGGGGCTTCAGAGCAGCAAGCCACGACAGGACAAGACACAGCCATGGCAGTTCACTGCTGTATATACACCCTCAAGAATATATAGTCATTCTTTGTTTCTTGACAGCGTTCCCAGCTTTAAACAAGGAACAGAACAAGTTGCTGCAGGCAGCTGGCATGGTTTCAGTTGAGATATCTCCACTGAATTAATAAAAAAGTATTATAAATAAATCCATGAAACAAAGCAGCAGATAAGCCCCAGCAGCTCTGCCAGCTCCTGGCAGTGACCGGCCTCCCCTCGCTCACTCTGCTCCCGCAGCGCTGGCAGGGCGAGGAAGACGGAGGCTCCTGCTGCCAGGTCTGCAGGGTCCACCACAGCCCTCACCTGCTCCGGCATCAGCTCTCTGGCAACTGTCTCAGCAACACTTGACATCTTCATACCTAAGAACCAGAGACTCTTGAGTTCTCACCTCCTATGTTAATTAGAAATTCATCACTCTAAACATCAGCCTACAAACACCCCAACCTGGGCATCGCTGCTCTTCATCCCTGCCAGGTCCCACAGATGGCCGGGTTCTGCTTGGCCAGTGGTGTGGGGTAAAGGCTTGTCATTTGAGCCCCCCACCCAGCCACAAACCCTGGCTGGGCTTGAAAACATCTTACTCGACCGAAGAAAAAAAATAATCGCAGTGTGACCTGATCCTTAGCGGAGCGAGTAAGAGGAGAACGGCTTGAGCCCTGCCCGGCGCTGGGGAGGGCCAAGCTGCAGAGGGCAAACCTGGGGGCACCCACAGCAGGAGCTTCCAGCACACACCAGTAGGCTCCGCTCCAGGTATTTCATTTAAATTTAGTTCATAGAAACCCTCCTTTTTCAAACTATGGATACTTAAGTGGATACGAACTTCCTAGATATAGGAAAAAAAGTATATACATGATGGCTTATCCTTAAGCAGTTTATCATTTTAGGAGCTACAGGGTGTTATCTTCTCATTGACCAATAGGGCCACTTTTATAAGAGTAAGTTTCAAGATTCCTAATAATCAAGGCTCTACCCAAAAAGCAATAGCTCAAAAAGCATCTAAGAAACAGGGTTTCACCATCATTTTAGACCAGACTAGTGCCAGACAAAACCTTCACCTATCAGATACAGAAAGGTAAAGAAAGAAATCTCAACGCAAAACACAGCTCAACTTCAGCACTGGAAAAAAAGCCTTTAGTTCAAGCTTAGATTGTGTCTACAACATTAAACCCTTCCCTTCAGCAATTGTCTTTCACAACAGAGTCATTTATACCACGGGTGTAAGTTACTACTTGCAAATAAGCACAAACACTTTTACTCTGTCAACATGAAGGGACATTTTTGGTAGGGCCAGCGATCCCCGTTTCCCACATTGTGTGATTGATTACACCCTGCCCCTTAGAAGAGTTGATTGGTTTCCTGGTGCCAGGAAAATGATTGATGAATATTTCAAGGCATGGGCCTCTCTTCCTGCTGGGTGTCCTTTTCACATGTCTCCAATGGGCCTGGGGATTTTTTTTCAGGACTAGGAAGTGTCATTTTTATGGATATCATCCTGTGACAGGGACAGTTCACCGAGCGGAGGTACTATGTAAATCACAGTGAAACACTAAAGGTCAGCTCGAGTGTTAAGGTGACAGACCCACACAGCACATACCAGGTAAGCAGGAAAATACAAGTGGGCAAGGAGAAGCTTCACAAAGCCAGCAAGGAAAGTGGGAGGCACTGATGGCACCAATAGCCCACAGCTGCAGATTGGCAGGAGCAAGCTATTACACTACCCCAACAAATCAGGGATACTCCCACAAATTAGTGATAGTCATATGTAAAGATGATTAAAAGCAAATTCTTTTAGTACCCAAAGCAGTCAGTCAACAGGGGCTGAACACAGCGACCCCAGCCCCTGCTAAACTGACACCCAGGTCTAACTCTGGAAAAAGCCTCCCTTAAATCAAGCCCTGAGCTTACATTCTTCTGCAAAACAAGCCGAGCTCTCAGCTGGACTGTTACCCACCTTAAACCAAAGCCCAGTAACCAAGAATGCCACAGTACATTAAGTTATTTGCAGGTAAGAACAACCCCTGCTTGTGATCCACAGGAAGGGCATTTCCTTACAGCTGCCGACAGAAGAGGCACAGGACGCAGAGCCTCCTGGCAAAAGCATACATAAGACATCTAAGTCACAATATACTCAGGAATAATTCTTTGTAAGTATTGCCGAACAACATAAAGAAGTTACAGCCGTGAGTGAATGAAGAGATTTTTGGAGGACAAATTGGTATTTGGCAGATCTTTCAGAGACCAGAAGTTCTTTTCAAATTTTCTTACTCCAGCTGTGACATCCATCATTTAATCACTTGGCTTCAGAATCTGAGGGCTCCAAAACAGCTCCGGCAGATAAACCCCGAGCTTCTCAGCAGTGCCATAGTCAGCACCGGCTAAGGAGAATAAACCCTGACATTTATAGGAGCACTGCGCTCATTCACGGTTTCAGGAAGAGCACACCCGCTCCCTGGTTCGTTAGCGGTGCAGAGAGCCCACGACGCTGCCCCGAGCACAGCACACACCACCGCTGCAATCCCTGCCTCCTGCTGGAACAGCCCTTGGGGTTTTATAAGGCAAGAGAGTTCTGAGATTTAGTCCCAAGGGCTTCACAATTCCAGATTACATTTCCATGAAAAATATTTAAGGCTTCCATCAAGTTTCAGCTGAGAGATATTTCCCGACAAGGCCATCACCGCAGTTTGTAGCTGCCCTGGCACTAGAGTCTCAGGGAATTTTTATCAGGTTTTTTTTTTCTGATGCATCCACAAAACCAAAAAGGGCTTAAAAAATTTAATCTTTCACACTGACCAGACATTTCTCTAAGTTTAAATTTCACCACCTACCCAAGCCTATAACTGGGACGATTAGGTGACAGAAGGTAGACACGCAGCTTGTGCTCTCTGAGGGACATGGGGTCCACCCTTTGTACATGAAACCTCCTTATCGAGGAGCCGGAGCAGAATTAAGATACTCCAGACAAACTGCTTCCAAGATAAGTTATTGGCAATCATTTACCAATAAAGAACTTCACTGGAGCGAACCTATCGCTGGTGCATTTCCTCTTTCTAACAAAACCTGTACAGAATCATTTTTATCAACATAAAATCTGGAAATCTTCTAATTAGGTAATTAGAACTGTAATAATTACGACTAAAGCTAAACCTCGAAGGGTCCGCTTGCCCCCCAACTTCCCTTTCTCAATTAAGTCTGCAAAGTGATAACCACTCTGGCTTAAAGGCTAAAAAAAGAAAAGGATCAAAAGGCCAGTTTAATACAGCTGGGGGGGGGGGGAAGAATGCATTTCAGCTCACCAGCAACCATCTGACAAAACCCTGGGCCAATTCTTTATGTAAATGACTTAATTAGAATTACCAGATTACACTGTTGAAGGCCTTATTTAAATAGGCAGTTTATCAACAGGATAAACTGTGCTCTCATTCTCAGAGAATGCCAGTGTAAATGCATTTGTTCAAAGCTACCACCGTGTAAGAGTTGAACAGTAATTTAATAAACCACTTGCACCACCATCACCCCCACCCCCCAAAAAAAAAAGGGTATCACAAATGACTTGCCAGAGACGGGACAGAGAGATGACTATCGCTTCCCAGCAATCAAGAAATAGTCTCCTAGATGGAAAAGTTCCCTCATTTTCTATATTACATTATCTTTACACTGTTTTATAACAAAGCAGGGAAAAAAATCCTGTTGGTGCAGTGTCACATCACACACTGCATCTGCTGAACATACATGGCTGGTCCTGGGTTTAGTACAAAAAGGCATGCATAAACCCATTTCCTGATTAATGATCTACAGAAGCCATCGATACCAAATTCCAACTTTATACCAAGAGGTATTTTTCCATCTTACCATCAAATCATAACAAAGGAAATAAGTTCTTCCTAAATTACAAGTCTTCTCTCCCATCATAGTTCAGAGCTCAGAATTCTATTATTTATTATTGTCTAGTGTTATTTACAAAAGCAAGAGCCAGCCACATTCACCAGGCCCGCACTGAGTCAAAATAACACTGTAGCTTCTTGTTTATTCAGACATTTGACTGCAGCAGCGTTGCCATTCAGCAACTCAATTTGTTTTTTCATCCTAAATCTTCAAAGAAATGTTTATAGCAAGTAAACTAAGACCTAACTATATCAATGAAATAGTCTTTGTTAAGCAAAAGCTTATCTCATCAGATGCAAAGCAATCAAGCATAAAGAACCACTAAAAATGTCAGTGTGTGCCAGTAAAGTTTGAGAGCGCGGTAAGGCATGCGAGCAGGGGCATTTTTCTTTGAAATCCCTACGTTCTCTGTGCTCTTACAGCTCTTCTTTTCTCTCCGGTACGAAATTCATCCAGATTAGGAATCTGCCTATCTGAAACTCCTAAAATTTTAAGGGAACACAAAAGTCAAGTAGTTTCCCGATATTTAAAATCGGTCTTCAAAGACCATATACACACAGCAGCATCCAAAGGTCCCCTAATTCTGAATAACCTGCTTTACTGCTGTTTCAGTTAAAACATAAAATAATTAGAATGGAGTAGAAGCCACCATGTTTCATTCACAACGGAAAAAGATGCCAACTGAAGCTATAGGGAAACTGGTCTTAAATAGGACCCTGTTGAGAAATCATTGCTAGTAGTGTAGGGAAAGTGAATGCCCTATTTCAATGATTTTTTTAAAGAATTCACTTTGCTCATTGCCATTGATTTGCTCAATGACAAAATACGTTTCTTACATGGAAGAGGATGTACTCAAATTGGTAAGGGAAAACCATCATCTTATATTCTAAGAATGTCAAATGTCCCCTCAATAACGAGGCTGTAATTTACCCTAACTGCTGAAATGAAACCACGTCGCTGCATTTCAAAGTTATTCTGGGGCTTCTTTCACTGAAGATGCCAATAAACTTGTGGCAGTTTGCTCGGGGTTAACACAGTGCAGAGCCACGTGCAGAGCTTAAGTTCATTAATGATTTTAACATCGCCACCAAGAATATAATCCTACTTTTATAGATAGATCTATATATATCTATAGCTCCTGTGTATCTCTATATACGTCATACAGTTTTAACTGTGAAGATGCTGTACTTCTCAGAAACAAAAGGTGCTACAACCGCCCTTAAAACCAGGAAATGTTAAGACCCTTCATTTTCCACTCCCATTTGCAGATGTTTTATAAGCCAACAGAGTAAGAAGCCAATCTTTTCTGCTCCTCCCCGGGCTGTTGTAGGCTTTAGAAAGATCGAAGGTCAAGCAATGTCTCAACACCGTGCCAGTATTTCACGTTTTTTAAGGCAAAGTAGTAAAAGGTTGTTACATCATCCATTCGAACGACTAACTGCAGCCACAGGTACAACATCTATCACATGAAAGAGCTGCGCAAGACGCACAACTAATTCTTAAAACTAAATCTGATGAATCAAAAGAGATTTGCCCCAAATGTCACATTTCTGTGGGAAAAAATAGGAAATGCATGAAAAGTATTTATATTGTTGCATTAAGGACACCAAAGGAGCAGACACTTCCCAAATGAAGTCAGAAAGTTAAAAAATTATTAAGGATGAAAACTATCTCTCATTCAACCGGACACCTCATTAAGAGAGGAATAAAGTGTTTCCAGCAGCCTCACAAAGGGACACGACTCAAAATTACATTTCAGGGTGATTTCTGTAACCGCCAGCACCACGGATGTTTGGGGGGGGCTCGTACCCAGCAAACGCCAGGGATGCTGCTGATGAGAAGCCTCTTTTGTCCGAGCGAAGCCTTTGTAGAAAAGGGCACCTTCAGATGGTAAAATGCAATTGTAAACCATAAAAATTGGCAGGGACATTCAAGTGCAGATGCGGAATCTGCATATGGAAGTGTAAAAGGTCCCAAATGGTGCCCATAAACCCACCGGCGGCCGCCGATCAAACCCACGCTCGGATCAAACGAGCGCCCGGTGCCGGCGGGGAGCGGGAGGGTGGCACCGGGGCGGACCGGGGGCAGGGGGGGCTGCCCCGCACCCCCCACCCGCAGCGGGAGGCGGCTTCCAGAACTCGCAATACACAAGATTTAGATGGAAAAACAACATACTTTTTTTTTGGGGGGGTGGGGGGGGTGGCGGGGGGGTGGGACAGGACACAGAGCAGGGAACGCCTGGATTTGGGAAGGACACGCGTTAGGAGCGGAAAACCCCCCCGGCCCCGCCGGGACCCTGACAGCGGGGTTGGGGGGGGGGGGTAAACGGAGAGGGGGCGGGGGGGCTCTCCACGGGCAGCACGCGCTGCCCGCCGCGGCCCTTTGTTGTGCCCCGCGGCCGCGGAAAGTTGCGTCCCCCGGCGGCCCCGCACCCGGAACCGGCGGAGCTCCCGCGGTACCGCGTCCCGGCCCGGCAAGGCCCACACCACACGTCCCCCCCGACCCAAACCTCCACCCACACCGGCCCTGAGGAGCAGCCGGGCCCCGACCAACCCCCCCCTCCTCACCCCGTTCCCGGCGCTTCCACTCACCGTTGCGGGGCGGTCCTTTAGCGGCGGTGCGGGATTCCGGGAGCTCTGCCGGCGGCTCCAGCTCCATGGCGGCGGCGGCGGCAACGCCGGGGCCGGGGAGGTCTCAAGGGCCCCGGCGGCCGCGCTGCCCCATGGCCCCCCTCACGGGCGCTGCTGACAGCCGGAGCCGCCGCCGCCGGGCCGGGCCGCCCTCCCGCGGGGCACGACGGGAAGCGTAGTCCTCCGGCCACGCCCCACGCGAGGCCACGCCCCCTCCGGCGCGGCCCCGCCCCCGGCCGGTGCCTGCCGGTCCCGCGGGCACCGGTCCCGGTGCCCGCGGGACCGGCAGGCACCGGCCGGGGGCGGGGCCGCGCCCGGTTCCCCTCGGTGCAGCGGGACCGGCGGGGCGCTAGGGGGCACTCTTCTCCCGAGCCCGGCACCGGCACCGGGCAGCTCCCGGGAGGGAGCCCGCCCCGGGCACCCGCCTGGATAGAGGAGGGGATCGGGTATACGGGGAGAGAGGGGGAACCGGGGAATCCGGGGAAAAGGGGCACCGGGCAGGTCGGGGGAAGGAGGGGTGCAACACCGGCACCGGGTGGCCCCGGGGAGGGGGGAACCGGGCAGCCCCGGAGAGGGGAAACCGGGCAGCCCCAGGGAAAGAGCGGACGGGGTCGCCCGGGGCACCCGCCTCCATAGAGGAGGGGATCGGCCGGCCCGGCACCGGGAATCCCGGAAAGGGGCACCGGGGAGTGCGGGGAGGGAGCGGTGCAGCCCCGGCACCGGGCAACCCGCGGTACCGGACAGCCCCCTCCGGGCCAAGCAGCCGTCCCCGATGCAGGGAAAGCCCAGACGGCCCCGGGGCGGGACCGCGGCGCCTCTCCTGGGGCCGGTGCCTCCGCCGGGACGGGGCGGGGCGGGACGGGACGGGCGAGGGGGCGGACGGCTCCTCCCCGCCGCCGGGCCGGGCCGGGCGGAGCGGGCGCTCGGTGCGGGCGCTCGGCGCCGCTCTCGCCATGCGGGCGCTGCTGCTCCCGGCGCTGCTGCTCCCGGCGCTGGCCGCCGCTCGCGGCGCCGCCACGGTAAGCACCGGTCGGACCGGGACCGGGATCGGGGGTGCGCGCGGGGGGGGGGCAGCCCCCCTCCCCGCGGGGTCGGTGCCGTCGGGGCGGGCGGTGCCGGTCCCGAGGCCCCGGCGACGGCGGCGGTCGCCGCTGTGCCCGGGAGGGGTCCGGGGGGCTCCCAAGGGGAGGGCGCGGCCACGGGGTGTCCCCCCTCCCCGCATTGCCGCCTCCAGCCGCACCGACCGGGACAGCGAGGGGAGGGGGCGGGGGTGCCCGAGCACCCGGCCCACCGCGGGCAGAGCCCGGCCCCGGGCTGGCACCGGCCCCGCGACCTCGGCCGAAGCCCGAGGCCCGTGTCCCTGGGCCGGGGCTCCGCGCTCCGACGGGCAAAGCCGGTGTTTTCCTGCAGGAGCAGGTTTCGGGGCGGCGATGGCTGGGCCCCCCCGCGGAACTCCCCGGCTCCGGGGCGAGGGATGTTCCCCGGGAAGGGCCGGTGCAGTTTGGGTGCTGCGGGGGTTCGGTGGAGGGAATGCGTGGGGCTGCGAGCGGGTTTGGGGGGGCTGGAAGGTGCCCAAAGCCTAGTGCTGCCTGATGAGCTCTGCAATTAGCGTCTCCCTGCCAGAGAGAGCAGCCCGGACAAGACTTCCCCCGCCAAGACAAGCGGAGCGTGGGAGCGGGACATGGCAGCGTCGGGGAACCGGGCTCTTGCGTGGCTCCGAGAGCCCTCGGTTCCTCGGCTGCTCTCCTGCGGGGTGCGTGTCCGCAGCCGGGACACGAGGACCCAGCCCAGAGGGACGGTGGTGGGAGCAGCCCCCGGGGAGGAAGGGCGCTGGTGCCAGGATCAGCAAAGCGTTAAAAAGCCAAGATTTTCCGAGTCATTTGGTAGAGCAAGATGAAAACACAGCTGCTGTCGGCTGGGGAGCAGGGCCGGGGGGAGCCCCGTGCTGGGGTTCCCGGCAGGGTTTCAGGGGTGATGTGCTCTGAAGGAGCCCGGCATCCACAGTCCACGGACCCCCCCGGGCTGTCGCCAGCTCCCTCCCCTCTCGCAGGTGCTGCCCACTGTTCTTGAAGGTATTTTTTCAGTTCTTGCCGTTTGGATGAGATCCCGTCGGTGGGCATTCGTGTGCCACAAAAGCGTTTCGCGTGGTCGTGTCCCCGTGACCCACACGGGACGCCCAGGCAGTGCCAGCACCCGGGGCCTGGCTGCCGTCAGCCACGGCCAGCTCTGCCAGCCCCGCTCTGCCTCGCCTCCCCGTGCTGCAGAACGTGTTGCACGCCTTGTGCCAAGCCGGGGAGGAGGAGGAAGAGGAGGGTGACATGGTTTCCCTCCCGTGACGGCGACATGCCTTCCAGCAGTGCGCGAGAGGCGTGCAGCGCAGCAGCGCGCTTATCAACACAGCGTGTTTTCCTCCGAGACAAGTCCTCTGGCAGCAATCAAAGGACATCTTAGAAGCTGGCCAAGGTTCATTGTCAAAGGTCCCGTTTTCTCCAAATAATGGCACAAACTCCGTGCTCACATGGACACGCTTGCGAGAGGTCGCAGAAACCAGACAGTGCTGGGAAAATTACGCAGCTTGTAAATCTGGGAGTGGGGAAACCCCCAGCAAAGGGCAGGGATGCTCTCCCATGCCAGCCGTGGGCGCGCAGCCCCACTGCGGAGCTGGGACCCGGCTCCGGAGGAGGGGCAGCACCCCCCTGCCTCCACCCTGGGCCGGGGTCTGCAGCCAGTGGGGGATTCAGGGAAAGAACCACTGGAGACCCTGCGGGGCTGCAGCAGCCCCCACAAAGGTTTCTTAGGGAGCCATCAGATTCCCACCCCGAGCAGCCAGCGCAGCGTGCCAGGGGCTGCCTCGTGCCCCCATGTCCCAACCCACCCACCAGCTGTCAGGGAGTGGGTCCCGTATGCCCCAGGGGGTGCAGGCTGTCCCTGCGGGGTCGGGGTGCAGGCTGTCCCCATGGGGTCGGGACACAGCTGGGTGCAGGGTGATGATGGACGCGCAGCCGATGCACTGAGGCGGGGTGACCCTTGCAGAATGGACCACGCGGGGGCCTTTTTTTTAAGACTTCCTTGTTTATAGCCTTTTCTGTATAAATAGAACATACGGTTCCTGTTTAAGGAAGCCGTTTAAAAGGCAGAGCGAGGTTTAATGTTACTACCCCACGTGAAGGCAGGCGGCTGCCCCGGCTGTGGCGCAGCAAGGCGCATGCAGCGCCTGGGAAGGGGCAGTCGGTCTCCCCTGGCCCCCAGCGCCCACTCGCACCTCGACCCGAGGTGAGCGGATTTTTCTGTTGCTGCGTGGCCATGAGACAAAAGCGGTTCCCAGACCCTTGGGCCACGGGCTACCAACACATCCGATACCCGCGACGCTGCAGGGACCGATGGCTGGGACGCAGGAGGGGAATGGCTTGAACTGGGAGGTCTTTGGGGAAGAGTTCGCCCCTTCGTGCCGCGGGGGGAGGCTCCATTTGCTGGGCCCCCCGTGTGCTGCGCAGTGTAAACAGCCGCTGACAGGGCTGCTGCGGGCGCACTTGCCGCGCAGGGCTCCAGCCCGCTCGCGCCCCACCTCAGCGGGACACGCGGGGCCTCCGCGCCGGCCGTGCCTCCCGCCGCCGCGCTGCCAAGGGCGGTGGGAGGGAAGGCGCAGCCCGCGGCCGCCCGCTCCCAGGGGAGCCGGCTTCCAGCACAGGCAGCTGCAGCCCTTCCCTGCGGAAGGTGCCGATGGCGGGCGGGATTGTGGTGTGTCCCCGGCTGTTGGACTGTGCCGTCATAAATTCACCGGTGGTTGGTGCTTGGGGTGTTGGCAGGAGCAGGGGACCCCGGCTGGGAACTCAAGTGGGGCTCCCATGGGGCACACCGGGACCTCGTGCAGGGCTCCCACGAGGATGCATGCCCACACCAGGACCTCATTCAGCGCCGTGCACATGGAGGGACAGAGCTGGTGGCAGGGACAGCAGCCCAACTCCAGGCCGAGGAGCAGCCCGCGTGTGTGCGGAGAGGCCGGCAGCTCGCCGCCGGGCTGTGAATCATCCTGCCTGTTTGCACAAGCACCGGCACTGCCATGGGGAGGTCAGGGGGCCCAGGGAGGTGCGAGAGCCTGGAGAGGTGCTGTTTGGGGAGGGGGTCCCACTCCCCGCCCCGCTGCTCCCCACCGAGAGCCTGATTAGATCCTGTTGGATTTACAGCCCTCTGAGCCGCCTGGCGTTTTCCTCCCAGCCAGGGGGACCTTCCTTTCCCTTTGAAAGAGAGAGGCTTTTTTTGAAATGCAAAATGCGGGAGGTTTTGCTGCATCTGTAGGAAGGGAAGCCCCTGGCCTGGGCTGTGGGGCTGGAGCTGGGGGTGCCTGCACTGAAAGCTGCTTCTCCGGGTGCTGCCAGCGCGTCAGCCCGGCTGTGCGGGGGCAGGATGGTGTCGGCACGGCCATGGATGCTGCCCGCAGGCAGGACATTGGCCCCGTGGGCCTCTGTCCTTTCCCACGCCGTGCTGTGCTTTGGGGAGGGTGGGAGAGCCGGAGCTAAATTCGTTTCCCGGCTCTGCCACCGTTCTGTTTCCCAGGGTGAGTCAGAGTCCCTGCGGGCAGAGCCCTCTCCCTGCGGGGTCACCGCGCTGCCTCTCCCCTTTCTCCCACCCTCCCGGGTGCTCGGCCGCGTCCCCACACACAGGGGGCAGCCAGCACAGCCTGGCCGTGCTCCCCTGCAGCTCACGTCCCCCACGGGTGCACAGCCGATGGCAGGGGGTGAGAGGGACGCAGCTCCCCGTCCCACCGGGCTGGCTGAGCTGCAGCCTTGTTCCCCAGCACAGCGGGGTTGGGGGGAGAACAGTTCCTTATCTGCAGAAACCAGACGAAAAGCACCCTGGGCTCCGTAGCGTGAGTCAGGGCCATGTGTGGAAACAAGGGAGTCCTTGAGTGTGTGCCTCGGGCCATTGGGGGAGTCTGGAGGGGCCGAGCTCACCCCGAGGTGGCTGTGTGTCACCATGAACAACGGACCCTGTGTGGGCTTGGGGCTGTGGGTGTGGGGGGACAGAGGCGCTTCTGGGTCTCTTCACCACCATCCCTGCTCGCTCGGGTCTTGCCGGAGGCTGGGAAACAGCTACAGAAATGGGACCAAGGTACCTGGGGCACAAAAGGCTCTTGTGGCCATGGGGGTGAGCAGCTGCCTGGGTTTCATCACCGTCACCCAGGTGCAGGGTGGTGGGACAGGGTGCTCCTGGCCAGACCATGCCCAGCCCTCTTTGGGGTGCAGCCAGGAGCTCCAGGGGCGGTGGGAGACCTCTGGGCACGCAGCAGAGAGGGAGTTGGCCTTGGTGGCTTCCAGGGGTTGACAGGGCCCCGTGAGACACCCAGGTGGGTAACCAGGCTCACCATCCGCCCCACCGCTGCGTGTCCCCGCAGGCGCTGGGCGAGGCGGACCAGGTCCGGATGACCTCGGAGGGCTCCGACTGCCGCTGCAAGTGCATCCTGCGGCCACTCAGCAAGGACGCCTGCAGCCGCGTCAGGAACGGCAGCATGCGGGTGGAGGACTTCTACACGGTGGAGACGGTGAGCTCGGGGGCCGACTGCAAGTGCTCCTGCACCGCCCCCCCGTCCTCGCTCAACCCCTGCGAGAACGAGTGGAAGATGGAGAAGCTGAAGAAGCAGGCGCCCGAGCTCTTCAAGGTACCTGCAGGCATGGTGGGACTGTGGGCTGGCGGCCAGACACCCCCTCCCCATGTGCAGGAGCCCACCCTCCCCGTCCCTACCCCCAGGGCAATGGAGCAGTGCAGTTCCTGCACTCTGGCCGTGAGCAGGAACAGGGGGCATCTGCCCTGCCCCATGGCCTGTGCTGCAGCCCTGTACTCCCTCTGCAGCTGCAGTCCATGGTGGACCTGCTGGAGGGAACGCTCTACAGCATGGACCTGATGAAGGTGCACTCCTACATCAGCAAGGTGGTGGCCCAGATGAACACACTGGAGGAGGTGAGTGAGCTCCAGCAGGCACCATCCCTGCAGCACACCCCGTCTGGCTGCTTGGGACCGTCTCGGGGTGCCACGGGCTCCCTGAGTGGGGTTCCACACCTCTCCTCTCCTCCAGACCATCAAGACCAACCTGAGCAGGGAGAACGACTTCATGAAGGAGAGCGTCCTGCACCTCACCAACCAGATGAAACGCTACGAGAACTACTCTGACATCATGATCAGCATCAAGAAGGAGATCTCCAACCTGGGCTACCAGCTGCTGCAGAAGGACGCTGCCGCCGTCCCCGAGAGCAAGGCACAGGTACCCCCGGGGTCCCAGCCCCTCACTGGGCTTCTCCTGCCGCGGGGCAGAGCTGAGCTCCCCCGGGTTTGCGGCGGGTGCTGGCAGCTCCCACGAGTGCATCGTGGTGCACTGCGCCAGCAGCTGAGGGCTGGTGCCTGCATCCGCTCTGGCACGGTGGTGGGAGGTGAGGAGGGGGGTCCGACCAGGCTGTGCCCCCCAGGACACAGCAGGCGGCCGAGAGAAGGAGGCAGGACGGTACCCCAGCACCCGCAAGGCACTGGGGGACAGAGCAGCCCCCCGAGCGCCCAAGGAGAAGCAGCTGAAGCCCGAGAAGCCCAAAAAGGATAACGCAAAGGCCAGGGGGGGGTTGCAGCCTACGCCCAAGCCCAAGCCATCGGCGCACCAGCAAACCGTGGTCCGGGGCATCACTTACTACAAGGCCGGGCAGGCAGGGGCAGCGGAGGGACAGGCCGGCAGCCGCGGTGAGTCCCCGGCGTGGGGCAGGGGTGTGGGGGGCTGGGGGCACCCTCCTGCCATGGCGCTGCTTGGCGGGATGGAGGGCCAGGGACCAACGCACTGACCCCCCGGCTCATCCCCCCGCAGAGAGCCCTGCAAGGGGGGTGGCTGCGCCGGAGCGGCAGGAGGAGAGGGGCCCCGCGCTCCCCCCAGCCGAGGGGACCCCAGCCCAAGCCATCGGGAGGACAGAGACCACCGTGCCCAGCACCACGGCTGTGCCCAGCACCGCCCTGGCCCCCCGCACCACCGCCCGCAGCCTCCCCCCCACTGCCCTCGGGCAGGGGGCTGACAGCACCGGGGGCCCTGATACACCAAACAGAGGTGGGTGAGCGTGGGGGCTGGGAGGGGGCACCTGCACTGGGGGTCCCGGTGCCCTCAGCCAGGCTGGGCTAGCAATAGCCCTGCCGTGGCAAAGGGCTTTCCAGCTCCCGCGGAGGCAGGCTGCCTGGGGCAGGGGTAAGCCTTCCTCCTCCTCCTCCTCGGTACCCAGTGAAGGAGGTGGAGTGTGAAGGCACCATCGAGTCGGTGGAGCCCCCCACGGAGCACCACAGCTACGGGCGCAATGAGGGGGCCTGGATGAAGGACCCGGCGGCCAAGGATGACCGCATCTATGTCACCAACTACTACTACGGGAACAGCCTGGTGGAGTTCAGGAGCCTCGACAACTTCAAGCAGGGTGAGGGCTGGGGGCTGAGTGGGCACAGGGGCCCTGGCTCCTCCTGGGTGGGTGCCCAGCACCGGGCAATGCTGGCTGTGCCGGCCCCTGGGGTGGTGGGCAGCTGATGGGGACATGGGGCAGCAAGGGGGGACACAGGTCCCCTGCCACTGCTGACTCACTCAGGCCATCATGCACGGGACCCCAGTGCTGCAGGGGGTCCCAACACCTCTCCCACCCACTCGCAGGCCGCTGGAGCAACCTCTACAAGCTGCCCTACAACTGGATCGGCACCGGGCACGTGGTGTACCGGGGGGCCTTCTACTACAACCGCGCCTTCACCAAGAACATCATCAAGTACGACCTGAAGGAGCGGTACGTGGCGGGCTGGGCGCTGCTCCACGATGTGGTGTACGAGGACACGACGCCCTGGAAGTGGAAGGGCCACTCGGACATCGACTTCGCCGTGGATGAGAGTGGGCTCTGGGTCATCTACCCGTCTGTGGACTACGACTACTCGCAGCAGGAGGTGATCGTCCTGAGCCGCCTTGACCCCGGGGACCTCTCGGTGCGCAAGGAAACCACCTGGAAGACGGGGCTGAAGCGCAACGCCTACGGGAACTGCTTCATCATCTGCGGCATCCTCTACGCCGTGGACACCTACAGCCAGAAGGAAGGGCAGATCTCCTATGCCTTCGACACGCACACGGACACGGAGGCAGAGCTCCGGCTGCCCTTCCTCAACCACTACGCCTTCACCACACAGGTTGACTACAACCCCAAGGAGAAGGTGCTCTATGCCTGGGACAACGGCCATCAGATGACATATGGGCTCCGCTTCGTGGTCTGAGAGCCCGGCCGGGTCCCAGCTGCACCCCAGTGCCCACCCTCCACCGTGCCCGGCCGGGGCTCCCTGTCAGCAGCCTGGCCCCCGTCCCCCAGCTGGGCCAGGGCTGCGGTGACACCCCGGCTTCCACCCCCCAGCCCTCCCCACCCGCTGTGCCCTAGTCACCCTCACTGTGCCTGCTGCATCGCTGGGCAGGGGTGCAGGCAAGCGCAGACACCCCCACGACAACGTGGCCTCTGGGGCCGTGGGGCTGCCCCACAGCTGGCAGCTCAGCCGGCATCGCCTTCCTGGGGACGCGGTGGAGCATCCCAGTCCTGCGTCCCTGCGGCACCAGGAGGCAGCTGGCTCTGCACCACTGGCACCACGGCGGCACCCGCCCCCGTGCCACCGCACTGAGCACCCCCCTGTGCTGCACCCCACCTGAGCACCGCTCCCTGCACACCCCCGTCACCGCACACCCACCGCGGCCACCCGCTGCCAGCGGTGCGGGGGCCTTGACGGCCCGGTGCCGGCTGCTGGTCGCCGTGCCCTCGCCGGGACGGGCAGGGCCCCCTCGCTGCCGGGCAGGAGGAGCAGCTGCCCATTGCTATTTTAGGAGACATGATTAAGATGCCTTTGCTTTTGCCGCTCATTAGCTTATTATTTAAATGCATTCACCGGAGCCGCGCGGAGCCCCCTCTCCCGGCAGCGGGCACTTGCCCGCAGTACTGGGGTGCCCTGCCTGCACCCCTGCCTGCACCCAGCACCGAGCAGGGGGAGCGCGCACGGCCGGGGAGCCCACAGCCCTCCTGCTCTCTGCCTGGGGCAGGGCGAGGGGCCGGGAGCGCTTGGCTTGGTTTTGGTCATTTTAGACGTGAACAGTATTAAAAAAAATAACAGATGTGAAAGCAGGCTGCGTGCGCTGTCGTTTCTCCCACAGCCGGGGGGGAAGGAGCTGGCAGGGTGGGCACTCGCTGTCCCCATCCCGTGGCCAGCTGTGCCCAGGGGTTGCTGGCACACACGGCTGCTGTTCACTGCACGTCTGGCTGGCCCGGGGAGGGCACCCCACATCCCCCCCGCGGGGCCATGGCTGTGCAGCGCGGAGACAAGCGGGTCCCGAGCGTAGACTTGGGGCAACGGACCCTGCTGGGTCCTGGGGGAAAAGGAGATTTGGCATTCCCAGGTCCGAGCCGCAGCCGGAGCTGAACCCGGCCGCCGGGGAGAGCGGGGAGAGCAGCTGAGCGTGGGCACGGCGGCAGCAGCTGCCCTGGCTCTGCTGCAAAATTTGGCAAGCGTGGAGCTGCTGGGAGGCCCCGAGGGGTCGGATCAGCCCCCGCAGCCCAGCTCCTTCCCGCTCCCGTCCCTACGTGCCAGGGCAGCCGCCCCTCGGCACCCGCGAGCCCTGCACACCAGCCGGGTGTCCCACAGAGCGGAGCCCGGTGTCCCAGGGTGCCAGCACGGCTGAAATGCTTCCTACTGCAAAGACCCGAGGCTGGTGCCAGGCACAGGGCAACCGGGCAACTCCTCCCCTGGCCCAACCCTGCACCCGGGCCCAGGTCCTGCTCTGGCACCGACCGTCCCTGCCCGTGCCTCGGCCCCGAGCCCCCCTGTGCCGGCGGTGCGGTGCATCCCTCGCTTGGCCACAAGTCCCCACCGGGAGAAAGGAGCTGGCTGACTTTTCCCCCCCTGAGCTGGGTCCTTGCCAGGCTTTTATCTAGCGATCCACAGCAAATCCCTGTCCAAACAATACGGATTTCTGACATTTTTTTGCGGTAAAGTAAACTCCCGGCACATCTCTAATTCCAGGGCTTTGTTGTTCTTCGGCGGGGGCTGCCGTGGCTCTGCGCTGCCTCGCTGCGCCGGGCTGGGCTGCGGGACGCCCCTCTGCTCCCCTCGGGGAGAAAACACGGAGAAGGGAGTAATTAAACCCACGTGGCCGGAGGGAAACGTCACCTAATTACAGCCCTGGGGCCTCCTGCAAAGGCGCCCCTCTGAGAGCATCCCTCTCGCTGCTGCTAACACCATGATAACGAGAAGTTTTAATTATGCCCACATGACATATGTTTAATGAAATACGTACTCCCCCCGACGGCTGCCTGGCCTCGTCCCCAAAACCTGCAGCCACATGCCCCGGCTCGGCCGGGCTCCGCAGCCCCGTACGGCTGCAGCCTGGAGGCAGCTGGGGGGGCAATGTGGGGTGATGCAGCGTGATGCGGGGTGATGCAGGGCAGTGACCCAGCAGCAGCCTGCGGCCTCAGGAGGGTTTCTGGGCAGTGCGGGGCCACGCACAGGCTGTAAAATCTCTGGCACCGTAAAAGCTGGGGCGCCCACTGACTAAACACCATCCGCGAGGAAAAACAAAGGGGCTTTTGTTTCCTGGTGGGGTTATTGTGCTGGGTCCTTTGGGCTTCCCAGACCCCCCACTGCTCCATGCCTTTTTCTCAATCCAAAGTCATCCCGATCCCCTTTCTCTGCTGGGATACATCAGGGAGTCACACCTCAGGTCGAGTCCATGGAAATGCCCCCAAGGGCCTGTTCCAGTGCTCCCTGCCTGTGGCCTGACCAGCAGCACATCAGATGTGCATGTGGCGGGGGGACCTCCAGCCCCAGCAGCCCCTTGCCAGCTGCTCCTTGTCCTGGTCCTGCTCCTTCTCCTGGCCGTGGTCCCGCTCTGTGGTCCCTGACCTGGTCCTGGTCTCTCTGGTCCTGGGTTCCGCTCCCGGTCCTGGTCCCAGGCAGGATGAGGCAGCCTGGGGAGGATGGGGGTCCCTGAGAGACACGGTGGGGACCTGTGGGTGGGGGCAGGATGGGCTCCCGCCGCGCCGGGTGCTGCTGACTTCCAGACATTCCTCCTGTGCGTGGCCGGCACCACCTCGGCTCATAACGTGATTAAAAGATTAAAATCTCTCAGTTCAGCAGCAAGCAGCAAATGAAGCTTGAGACGGGGATGCTGAGGGGCTGCGGTGCCTGAGGCCCCCGTGACAGCGACACAGCGCCCAGGGAAGGGCGGCTGAGGCCATCCGGGCGGGTGGCTGCTGGCGCCAGAGCCCCCCATCCAAAAACACCCTCCGGCGGGCACAGCCGGCCCGTCGGCGAAGCTCTAATTCCTTCTCAGTGATGGACTGGGGATGGTTTGTTTGTGGTGGTCTTGCCTCATTTCTGGCCCCACTGCCCAGGCTGGCCCCACTGGCCCCCCAGCACCGTGCCATGGTACCAGCACTATGCAGAGCCATCTGGGGGCTGCAGGTGAGCCCCAAGGGGGTGGCCAGCCTTTGGGCGAGCAGGACGCACAGTGGGTAGAGCACGGCACAGTCCTGCTCCAGGTGACGTCCCTGGCCGCAGCCTGTTGGCACCCACTGAAGGGGATCACCCCCTCTTTGCACCGAAAACCTGAGCCCTGTTCCACCGTGTGTGCAGCCGGGTGCGGTAGTTTGCTCCCATGGGAGGGTCCTGTGCCCACCCCCTCCCTGGGGCATGCGATGCACCATCACTTGCCCGTGGCCACGCAGCCCTTCCCTGGTCATGGAGAGCCAAGATCTGCCTTCTCAGGGGCTGCAGGGCTGGGACTGGCTGCGCACAGAGCATCCGACCTGGGAATCGGGCCCTTCCCTCCATTCTTATGTCCATCCGGGGCCACTGACCCGGGGAATGAGGCGATGTGTCTCTGGTGGCAGGTGGGGGCGAGTCCTGGGGCTGTGCCCACATCGCAAACAGGCTTCAAAGCCAGAGCCAGTAGCACTGAGCGTCACAGGGATCTATTTTTATTGCCCTCCCTGACCCTTCCCTCTGCGCGGTCCCTGCTGCCGGCAGGCCCGGGCGCAGCCCTGGCAGCGCAGCAGCGTGGGAAGGGGAGGCATTTCCCGCTGTGCCTCTCCCTCCCGCTCCCCAGGGACGTGCCCTGGCTCCCTGGCACAGAGGCAGCGCAGCAGGACGGTGCTGGCACCGCTCTGACCACACGCCCTGCTGGGGCATCCCTGCCCTCCGCATCCCTGAGCCATGGCTTGCAGGGCATCACCTCGTGGGGATGGGCACGTTCCTGCTGAGACCCACCAGCTCATTGCACCCAGGGCCAGCAGGGAACTGGGGAGGGAGGACACGGATGGGGAGGCTCCCCTGGAAAGCACGTGGGTGCCCGGCATCAAACCTGCTCAAGTGCTTGCCCTCGGCTGGGGCTGTGCCGGCAGCAGGGAGGTGTTTCTCTTGTAACCATGATGAAGCTGTGGCTGGAAGCGCGGTGGGGCTCAGGATGTGAGCGTCGACCAACCCAAACAACATGGGTCGGGAGAGCAGCAGGAGCTGCTGGCTCCGCACACGCCTTCCCAGCACGCCGGGGCCACCATTGGTGTCAGAAATGGCACAGCGGGGAAGCCAAGGGATGAACCCATCCCTGGACCAGGGGGAGCCTCTGCATCCCTGCTTGTCCCCTCTCTCTGGGCTGGCACAGGCACAGAGGACACGGCCCAGCACAGACCCACTGCTCCCAGTATGGACCTACTGCTCCCAGCAGGGACCCGCTGCAGGAGAGGAGGAAGGTGGAAGGGGCAGAGCACTGGGCGCAGAGACAGCACCCACCCACCGACCCCCTTCTCCAGACCACGTAGGGCACCGTCCTGCTCTGCACCGAAAATGGAGCCGATTGTCCCCAGGGCTGGCAAAAGCTTTCCTGGGGGCTGTGACTGCGTCATGGCCTGGGGAGGCAGCGCAGCCTGGCAGGCAGCATGGCATCATGCCCAGCAGTCCTGCCTTCGCCCGGCTGCGACCTGCGTCACGGGGCTGGGGACAACCCGGCTGCTGCTCTGCCAGGATTCCTCCTGGCACGACCAGACCCCAGGCTCAGCAGAGACTGTGCCTGCGATGTGGTGCCCAGCCATGACAGCAGCCTCTGGAGCCTGGCGGTCTCCAGCTCCTCCCTGGGGAGCAGGAAGCTCCGTGCCTGTGCCGCAGCCCTCGTGCTGTGCCCCCATCCCATCGGCTGTCTGTGCTGGGAGACCACCGGTGTCACTGGGGGCCCCGGTGGGTCTCAGGGGAGCTGGAGGGCGATGCAGGGATGCAGGTGTCAAGGCTGCTGACCTTGAGCTGCAGCGGGAAAGGGCCGGGCAGCGGCCGGAGGGAAGGGAGGGGAGCCATGGGCCTTGGCAGTGCCGCCGCTGACTCACTCACCAGTGGAAACAGAAATCTGTTCCCAGGCTTTCCATTGCCACCTCCAAACCCCCCCAGCACCACTGGCACAGCATGGCACAGCAGCCCCTTGGGGCGGTGGGGTGCACCCCTTCCCCAGCAGCGCCCCACGGCACAGCACGGAAGGAGAGGGCTGCCCATGAGCCACGCTCATGGCCGTGCTCTGCTCGCCCCTGCACAGGGGTCTCTCCATCACCCCACGGATGCACAGCCAGGCTGGCAGGGAGCCAGGAGCCCCAGCACGCAGTGGCCCCCGTCTCCCAGGAGCCCAAGGGCCATCTTTGTCCGGGATCCCCCAGGACGGCGGGAGCAGGACCCCGTGGGGCAGCGCCTGTGTCCAGACACTGCCTGTATTCATGGGAGCAGGGGGACTGGGGCAGCATGGGGACAAGCCCTCCCCCAGCCCGGCCAACAAAACGGGCTTTCAGGGCAGGGAGCGGGCAGCTGCCCCGGGCAGAGCTGGGCTTCCCGCGTGGCCGGCAGGACGTGGCATTTCCCTGCTGGCCACGATGCTCACAACACAGGGCTTGTTGTCAGCCAGATGCCCCAGACACGCTGCTCGCACGCAGCCGCGTGGGGCTGCTGCTCCCCCAGCACGCAGAGGGGAGCCGGGGGCACCTGGATGTGCCCAGGGTGGTTGCTCCCAGGCTCCCTGCCCTGCCCCTGCGTGTCCCTCCACGTGCAGACCCCACTGCATGCAGAAACCAGGGTCAGCCCTCGGCGTTAGCGCTCCAGAGAGCTGCTGAGGAGCCATCCCAGAGGAGGGAGGCGACAGGAGCGACGCCAGAAGCGTTGGAGGAGCTGGGGTTTGCATCCATCTCAGCAAACACTGGCCAAGGGAGGTGGAGCCCGGGCTTTCCCGCCCAGACCCTGCGCGACCCCCATATGCCTCTGCCCCCTCTGCAGCTCCCCCCTTCCCCCAGACCCCCTGTCCCTGCCCAGGCTGCAGAACGAGGTCCAGGAGCAGGTCCTGCCAGCTCCCAGAGACACCATCCGCACTTGGCCAGCGCCTGCTGTGCCGGGGAGAGAAACATCTGGTCCTGCTGAAGGCTTTCCAGGGCGCGCGGCCAGGGCTCCCTGCGCAGTGGCATCGCCCTGGGCCGTGCCCCACAGCCGGCCGGCGGCTGCTCCCCCGCCTCACCCCCACCCTGAAATTATTTATTTGCTGAAGAACAGCTTTCCCTGGGAAAGCCCGCTCGAATGCTGAGGGACATCTTCAGTTACACGGGAAAAATAAACAGTTTGAGCCTTGCAGGCCCTGATGCTCTGCAGACACTGCTGCTAAACCCAGGGCCGGCGTCCGCAGCTGCATGGGGTCAGCGCAGGAGAGTGGCAGAGTCCCCCAGGAGAGGGGCTCCAAGAATTCCCCCCGTCATGCCCAGGCAGCGCCGTGCCAGGGGATCACAGAGCCCACGCTGCCCGGTCCCCGTGCAGGCAGTGCAGCCCCAGGATGCTGCCCTTTGCCAGAGGTTCTCCCTCCCCACCACGCTCCAGCCGGGGCAGCCCCGTGGCCACGCGAGTGCTCCTCCACGTGCTCCCGCGCACGGCCAGCACAGCAGGGGCTGGGGGCCAGCACATTTACCTTAATTTTCTGCTCCGAGTTGTTCTGCTCCCCCCAACCCCCCTGCCAACTCGTTTGCAGAATTTACAGCTGGCTGTTTCGCAGCAGCTTCTGCCAGGAGCCGGGACCACACGGGGCTGGCGGGTAAAGTGGGAACGGGCACAGACCCCTGACTGCCCCGTGGAGCGGTGACACAGCCCAGGACAGGGATCCGCTGAGCTCCCACAGCAGTAACAGGCATCTCCTCCACCTGCACCCTGGAGGAAGCTCCTGCTGGAGCCCATCACCTCACCGCTGCATCCAATCAGGGTGTTCTTCCCGATAATTTAAAGGGCTGCTTGTGTGTGGGACGTCTTCTGTGACAGCACAGGGTAGTTCTGATGAAAGGGCTGGACCGGTCTGTTTTGCCACCCTGCTACGGGTGGATGGAGTCATTCAGCCCCAGAAAACCCATCTGCCTCCTTAAATCTGTGGTGTGGACTCTGCACAAACCGGAGCTTGAGCTGTTCTCCCCTCTCAGCTCCTGCTTCAGCTTCTGGGCCAGTCCCGGCTTCCCAGCGAGGATCTGGCAGGTCACCTACTCCCCCTCCGGACAGCAGAGCGCTGTTCGGTGTCCCCTCTCCCCGGGGACCAGTTCCACACTCTGCACAGCCACCCCCTGGGCAGGAGGCAAAGCGTGTCCTCGGCAGCGAACCTGGCCCCAGCCCAGCGCCATGGGGCAGGACGAGGGGCCACCACGCTGAGACCCCTCTGTTTTGTTCTCCATTCACCAGGGTGTAGAGAAAAGCTGTGGAAATTCAGCAGATTGTAGCCAAAACCCCCATTAGACACTTGAGAAGTTGTACAAATTGATGTGCCTTCAAAGGCAGCCTTTCCCTGAGCAGGCAGTTGGAGCAGAGACCTCGGGAGGAGCCTTCCAACCGGCGTGGCTCCATCTCTAACTGCCCCCTGTAGAACTGCAGACACAAACACCAGCAAAACCCCCCCGGCCGCGACCGCAGGATGTTCAGAGGAATCGGCTTCAAGCCGCTGCTCTGTTTTCTCTCTGTGGTTCAGGCACATGTTTAGAGTCTTCTCTGGACGCGATGATGCTACCCAAGCCTGCGACTCCTCCTTGGAAGTTCACTGCCTTTAATTAGTGTGGGCTTTTTCCCCTTTTTTCCCCCTTGTTACTGGCCAGCGAATGGCACGTCAGTGGCCTGTATGGCAGTCGGATCTTTTAGGGAGACCCTGTCTGGGCAGTGCTGCTGCTCTCCGGCTGGGGGGGAAGGTGACAGCCAGCTGACAGCACACCCTGACATTAGCAGAGGCCCTGCAGCGCATCCACCTTCTTCCCGTCTTAATTCTCCAGCCACCCCTCAGCTCACACCACCCAGGAGCGGGCTCTGGAAAGCCACCAGGGCCATGTTACCTGCGTTTGCTTTTCCGTGTCAGGAATGCTGGTAGGAGCCATCGGGCTCCCCAGGGACACGCCGCCGGAGGAGCATGGGGTACACCACGCCTTTGCAAGAGAAGCCCAAGCGTGGCTGGGCACCCTCCGACAGCGGCACCCGCCCCGGCCTGCCCGGTGCCCAGCGCAGGGCACCAGCCTCCACCTCCCCTCCTTCGGGCACCAGGACAGTGTGCGGATCCGGGATCCCCGCAGCGACGAGTTCCTTCTTCCAGAGGGCCACCTGTGCTGGGTGAAAAACGTGTGCTTCTCCAGCACTGGCCACTGCGGGATACCCGGAAAGGGTAACGCAAAGCATTTTGTAACCCTCCCTGCCCTCGCGGCAACACGAACACGAGCCAAAGGAGCCGGTTCCCACACGCAACACTCCATCGCAGGGCACGCCTCAGCAGCGGGACCCACGCAGAGCCCAGGCCCAGAGCCATGCCAGGCTGGGGCTCCTTCCCTGCCAAACCTATCGAGTCGGGGTCCACGCCAAGCTCCAAACAAAGCCATCACACAGCCAGGATCAGCATCACTGGAAAGCTATCCCTCGGCACGGCTCAACGTATGGGAAATTCACTTCACCACACGTAATGAGACTTCTCTCTGGTTAAAACTTGTTGGAGGCTTAAAAATCCTTCAGATCTATGCTAAGTTCCATGGGCAGAATTAAAATCTTTTTCCTAAACAGAATCTGGATTCAATCTAAGGACTCCCTAATGAGTAGAGAATTTTTCATGTTAGACTGAATTAGCTACACTAACACAAACCATGACTGGTGTTCCAGCAGCACGGCATAACTCTTCTTTACACCAGAACCAAAAAAGGCCTTCGGAATCGCAGCTCCATCTTTCAGTTCCAAACAACTCCCTAGGCGACGAAGTCAAACCATTTAACTAGTTCCGCGCTTCCCAGGTGAAAGCGTGGATCTGTGACACCAGGGTGTGCCTTGAAACTCGAGGGAAAATCTCCCAGTTCAACCAGCTTCTCTCAAGTCCGGTTTCCTGATTTCACTTGGCCTCACTCAGTCTTGAGCACTTGGTCTGACACGATCACACCCCCGACATTTTCCTAACACTGAACTGGAACCGAGCTTCCTCTCTCCCCACCCTGCAGCGTGCGAGGCTGGGTGCTGACGCCAGCCCGGTCCGACTATCCGCACCCAAAACAAATACCCCCGTGCCGCTGGACACACGTCCTCCTTACGCTCCCAGCTCCCGGGTGAGCGCAGCCTTAGCCCGCAGCCCCCCCAGCCGGCAGCGCTGACTGCAGACCAAACACCCCAGCAAATTAGTTCATCTCCGTAACACACCCTGGCACAAGACCACAAGACAAAAAACTTTAAACATTTACTCTTAAACTACTCAAGTGATGAACATCGACTCACTGTACACATCTGTGTAAAGTCCCCATTTTAAATCAATTTCAAGTTAAATACTTTTTACGTGTCAAGTTCAACCAGCTTCACAGATCTGTACTCATCTGCCTGCTCTTGGAAGAGAAAAATGATCTTTAGCTGCCAGTTATGTCAGTATTTTCATTAGCAATAAAAGCTCAAGTAAACTTCCCATGAATCCTCTGATTTCTTTTCACAAAGCTGATGATCTCTTTATCCCACCACTACTAAAAAACCACCAGTGACAGCTTCCAAACGAAATTCTATTTAATGAGACATACTCAGCCAATACAATTACGAACTGTAAGCACGCTGCAGTGTTACGCCTTGATGGCGTATTTCCGGACAGGGTACAAACGTTCTTTTCGCTGCTGTTTTTTGGTCTTTAGGTTTTCTTCATGCTTATTTAATCTGCGTCGCATGGCACGAGTCTTCTTCGGCCGCAGATCAAGAGGCTTATACTTTTTGCCCTATTTTCAAAAACACATAACAAGTTGAGTTTAAGAGACCGCGAAGTTGCAATCGGGTGCAGGAGCTCACGGAGAGGCCTGCAAGAACCTCAGCAGCAGTGCTTTAAACTTCTTTTTTCTGGGATTATTATTACAGTCTAAAAGTTTAAGGGAACTTCTCCCCACAGGGAAACATGAGTTGATTCCAACTTTTGTACCAGTTGTACTAGCTGGGACTCAGATTTAAATAATGCTTAATATTACAAGTCCCAGTTTTCCAACACCTCTTGAAAAGTTCTTTTTTTCCTATTGTGTGTAATTAAAAACCCAAGAAGTAATATTCTAAAAGTTACAGAATTTATTGAGATTAAGAATTCCTTGGTCACCTGCAATATGATTAAAATATAGGAGAATAACTGCTTTTCTGGAAACTGCATCTTCTGGCAAGTACAGTACATCCCTGCGAGGGGATGCTGCCCAGAAGACTCTCCTGGCAAAAGCAGATTCACCCCGAGTTTAACAGAATTCCAGGTAGGCTTGCGATGATATTTAAAAAGGAACCATCACTAGAGAACTTTGAAACTTAATATAAATGAGTGGGTTTTTTCTCGAGTTTTAAGCTTCTAAGTAACAATCTACAAAATTAATTCCTCCTACAAACTACGCATTTGAAAACAGCAAGAGAAAAAAGATCACTCTGTAAGATGTTGGGACTTGCCTTGTAAAACTTCCTCAAGTTCTCCTTCTGCGTCTGATTGATTACAGTTAGGACTCTGGCAATGGATTTGCGCACCACACGTCTGCAGGAGGAAAAAAAAAACCCAGGTCTCAGAACATACTGAAAGACAAGTACTGCAGATTTAAACCCCAGTATACCGAAAACATGTGCATACTACAACCAATAATGTACACTGTCCCACGCTGTAGCAAAACACTAACAGCTTCCAGCACGTCTCAGCTCAACATCTGTGAGCAAAAGGATGTGCAATCCGATTTTCAGGCCTACAAATATCCGCTTCTCTTTCCCACCATCTCCTCCTCGTTTTGCAGCACAAAGCAGCCACACAGACGGTGAAAGCACCTCTCAGCGTACCGCGGCCCACACAACGAGCCCCACCTCCACGGTACCGGCTGCCGCCGCCGTTCCCGCACCCCTGCTCAGGCTCAGCCAAGCTCCCCCGCAGCCTCCCCCCGAGCCGCCACAGCCGGTAACCGCGCCGGGCCGGGTCCCACTTACATCTTGGAGAGCTTGGAGGCGGCCCCGCCGGTCACTTTGGCCACGCGAAGCTGCGACAGCTCCACCTTCAGATCGTCCAGCTGCTTCAGCAGCTCCTCCTTCTTCTTCCCCCGCAGGTCTCGGGCCTTGATCTTGGCCTGCGGGCGGCGGACAGGCCGTCAGCCCCTCTCCCTCACCCCGCCGCGCCCCTCGGCCGGCAGCGGCCTTCCCCCGGCCTCCCGCCGCCCCTCAGACCCTACACCGCCGCCCGCCCTCATCCCCCGCCCCCTCCCCCATCACGGCGGGGCCGGGCCGCGCCGGCAGCTTGCCACAGCGGCGCGGCGGGCTCGGTGTAGCGGCCGGCGGCCCGGTGCCGGCGCGGATGGCGGCGGATTAGAGCGGGAGAAGCGGGGAAGCGCTCACCATGATGGCGGCAGCGGCGCGGCTCGGGGCGGAAAGGACGGAAGCCGCGCGGGGACAGGAGGCGGGGGGCGCTGCCGGCCGGAGCCTACCAATCCGCGGCCGGGCGGGGGGAGGAGCCTGAGCGCTGCGCACCCCCCGCGGGCAGCGCGGTGGTAGCGGCGGCGGGCGCTGACAGGGAGGCGGCGGGGCAGCGCCGCCGGCCCCGGGGCAGGGGGGCTGCGGCCCCGCGGAAGGGCGGGGGCGGCTGCTGCACGCCGCTCTGCCGCGGCGGCTCGGTGCCGCCGTTGTCCGCCGTCCGCTCCTTCAGCCGCTGGAGCCCTGTGAGAGCGGAGCCGGTGTTCTGGCGCTGGCCGAGGTGCGGCACTCTTAACCCGGCAGCGGTGGGGACGTGACGGCGGGCGGAGCGGGAGCGGACGCAGCAGCGGAGCGGGGCCGGGGTTGGGGCTGGGGCAGGGGCAGGGCTGTGTGCGCAGGTGGCCCGGCTGGCAGGGCCAGGTCGGGTCCGGGGCGGCGGGACGGGACGGGCCTCCCCGCGCGGTGGCGCCGCCACCCGCCGTATCCAGGCAGCCGCGCCGTACCTCAGGGACCCGCGCGGGAGGGCGGGGGGGGACTCTTGATTGACGGCCTGCGCGCCAATCAGAGCTCCGCCTCGCCGTGAGCCCTGGCGCTCCCCCAATCGGAGCGGGCGGGGGCGGGGCGAGGCCGGCCCAGACTAGCGTGAGGCGGCAGCCGCGCTCGGCACAGCCGGAGCCTCGGCGGCGGCGCTGGCGGCTCTGCCCGGGAGCTGGCGGAGGCGGCTCGGATGGTGAGAGGAGCCGCCCGGCAGCGCCTGCCCCGCACCGGTCCGGCCTCCAGGTGCGGGGGGCGGAGCGGCGGCGCGGGCGGGCGCGGGGCGCGGGCGGGGCGGCGGCGCGGGCGGGCGGGAGCGGCGGCGGGCGGCTCGGGGCAGGCCCGGCGGCGGCGCGCCCCTCACCGCTGTCTCGCCCCCGCAGAGCTCCAGGCCCAGCGGAGAAGCCCTGCCGCAAGAGGAGGCCCAGGTACGGCGGGAGCGGGCGGCGCGGCAGGTGCGGGCGGGGGCGGCCGGGGCTGCGCCGAGCATCCCCTCCCGGTGGGCTTCTCGCGGCAGCGGGGCGGGCTCCGCGGCGGCGGCGGGCGCCTTCGGGGGTGAGCCGCAGGTTGGCCGGGCGTCTGCGCCCTGTGCCAGGGTGGCGATGGCGGCTGCCGAGGCCCACGGAGCTGTGCCCACGGCTGCCTTTGCCGTTAACGGAGAAGGGAAATGCGATGTGGCACGTTTTCTGCCTAGGCCCGGATTCGCGGCAGAACTGCAGTAATTACCGAAACGGCCCCCTCTTTATTAACTTCTCCATTCTATATGCTACCATTCCTCTCGCCACTCCGCCTCTCCCAGCTGGGCGGCTGTAGGTGTTGAACGTGCCTTTGACAGGTACCTGCATTTCTGCATCAGCAAATGAATCCTGTTTGGACGAAATATTGCTGGGTTTTACAAGAGCTGTCCGTGCAGGGCTCGATATCTGAATTGTAAGTTTGATGGAATCATCATGGATTTGTTCTGATTTTAAACTTTTATCTCAGCAACTCCTCCTTCACCAAATTCATGTTTTGTACTGTGAAAAGCTTAGGACAATAGGTGATGTGAAATGCCCTTGGGGATAGAAGCTGGATGATTGTTACGTGTTGTCATCACCCCAGATTTCTTACCCGTTACTGGCTATAAAAATGCCAGTAACCAAAGGCTGCCCCAGATAAAATGTTCAGGATCAAGACTGCAGGTTTTGAGAGTCTGGGTCTAATCTTCCACCACAGAATAGGACCTGTTTTCGTCAAAGTTCAAGTTGCACTTCTGTAATTTAATACGCAGTCTTCAAGCTTGCTTGCTTAAGCTATGTCTCGGCTAAGCAATTCTAGTCCTCCAACCTGCAAAATGGATCCCTTCATATAAAAAATCACTAGGTTTTGCATGAGCTGTCTAAATGCAATCCATAATTCTCAGCATCTTGTCTAAGATGATGCCAAGCAGCACCGTTGGACTAAAATGGTAGCATAAATGAGAATCCCAGCACGCGGATGCTCTCCCACCATTGCTGTGAACACCGGAACCGCAGTGTCGGTAGCAGCCTTCAGAAATCGTAGAAGATCATCCCGGTGTGGATCTTGCTGTGGAAGTTGGCAGATGCGGTGACTGCCTGGTGCATCTTCTCGCCTCGTGTGAACCCTGTTGTGTAACGGTCGTAACTTCCTCTCTCAGGCTGCTGAGGGAGCGATTATGAAGCATCACACCTGACCGTAGATCATGTTCCTAGAAAAGGAGGTGCTTTGTTTTCAAATCGGATAAGTGAGTCTCTTTTAAGATGTTTTGATAAATGGGATCACAGTTTATGTTAAATGAAAGAAACGATGAGTCGCTTAGCTCATGCAACGGCCATAATTCTCCAATGATTCTGGGATGCCAAAATAATACAGGTAGCATACACAAATGTGATAGCCAGGTACTTTGCAACAGAAAATATGAAAACCATTCACAGAAACTATATGGAGAGAAGAAATATTTTGCTGTGCCACAAAGGAGATTGTGATCGTTCTTTTATCTTGAAATAGGGTGCAATACAGCATCAAAATTCAATTGGTAAGCCATGTCCCTTGCGAGCATTGGAAGATTTTTATCGCAAGGATGGCTGGTTGGGCTGCGCTCTATGTGTAAGAATGATGCAAAGAGCAGCACTGTGTTGTGTGTTCACCATGCTCACTTGAGAAACTAGATCTACAAGTGATAAAACGCTGAAAGCGCTTAGCAGCGGGAGGAATGCATAGCTTGTATTGTTATTCGTTTCTGTGTTGCTGTTTTATTTGGTGGAGGGAAGTAATAAAAACGGAGAACAATAATTCAAAACATCGAGAAGCTTATACCCTGAGTCCGTTCTGCATCGGAATGAAATTGTGTTGTCCGTGATGTTGTGCTGGAGGCTGGGATTTGGGAGGGTGGGAGGACGGGGGCTGCAGCTCTCCCTCCGCTGCTGCCAGCGCCGCTCCTGTCACATGATGTGACTGCACAGTCCCCCGCTCCCACTGCAGCTGCGCTCGCCACGGCCTCTGCCAGGCAGATCTCACCTCTTTCTGCATCGCTTTTAGTCTGGGTTAGCTCTGCTGGCTTGAAACAGAGTTGTTGATAAACTGCTGCAGTATAAATGGATAATGAGAATTCATTTGGTCGCCCAAGACACGTTGTTTTGTTGGCTTATCTTTTATTCTGCAGGGCGAGCTTTGGGGAAGGAAGGAGGAGTTCTGGTGTGAAAGTCTATTCTGAGGTGACGTTACTGCCTAAATAGCTAAAATTTAACTGTAATTTAAACCAAAAAACCACAACACCTCCCCACCAGCCCGCCAAAGCATGATACAACTATTGGAGCCTTATCACAGAAATCTGTGTGTTGATGTCTTTATTCACAGAACTTTTCATAGTTTTTTTATAGAAATGTTCGGTTGGAGCAATCTTTATAGAAGGAAAACCAGGACCTGTACGTGCAAGTTTTATAGTAATTTTCTTTGATATTTTCATATAAAGACATTCTGCAGGCTTGCCTTTTTGTAGCTGAGTCGCTCTCTTTAAGCACATAAGCTCTGTTCTGGAGACGTAGTTTTTAAACAGGCTGGAAACAGGGGTATGGAGAGGGGTCTACGTTGCAGCACAAGGAAGCTTTTTAAAGGAATGGACCCAATTGTGTGTGGGAGCTGGATGGAGGGTCAAATAGAGGTCTGTTTCTATAAAGTATGTAAGTTAGTTGCCAAGACAAATATTACCTAGCAGTTTACATGTGCTGAGAGAGCGCAGTACAGCCCTGCAACAGGAGTAGCGTAGAATAACCATCAGTCGTTCCCTGAGGATGTCAGTCAGGAGAGGAAGTGTGCGATGCCAAAAAGCCTGGATGGAACAGCAGGTTTAGAGGACTCGTTGTTTGAAGTATTTTTAATTATTGCTATTATTATAATGGAACACAGGCTAGAAGCGGAATTTCTTAAATATAATTAAAGCAGAAGTCAGCAGAGGGATTTCTCCACTGTGTGGCAGAGGAACAATCCAGGAGCAGCTCCTGCTCAGGAGGGTGAATTCCCAGAGCGATGATGCTCCATGCAGTTCCCAAGCTCGCTGCCAGCCCACTGCCAAACACCCATTTGGAGGGAAGAAGCGAACAGAACTGATCAAAAAGCTTTCCCCAGCTTGTACTGCTTTCTCTTTTGTCAGAGTGAGGTTCCAGTTGGAGAGCAGCCATTCCATTGCCACCTTCGCTGAGAATGCTAACGAGATGAGAGCCTGATGATAACTTCCCTCCAGATCGAAGCTGGCCTGAGCTGCCACTTGGGCCATCTAGTAAATGATTTGACTTGCTAGAAAGAGGTCTCCCCATCACATCAACATCAAGCTACATTGTATAGCAACCATTCAATTTTGAATTTGTGAGTGTACATCAAAGAGTTAAAACATCGGTTGTTTTCTGAGGAAAGAAAGAAAGAAAGAAAGAAAAAAAAAACCTATCTTGTAACTCCGATGCTTTTCAGGAACTTGGCTGCTCTGGATGCGAGAGGCATGCGCTTTTCCGCCCTGCTTTAGGTGATGGCTTAGTTCAAGGGGGCCCAGATTTGGCTCAGTCAACAGTTGTGTTGGCGTCTTGCCATAAAATGTGCATAAAATGGAGCTGACTGCGATTCCCTCCTCGCGGTAACATGGAAGGGCAGCCGGGGAGACCCGCGGCCCCCGGACGCCGCGCTGGAGGTTGACCTGGGGATGAGAGTTATACTGGGTTGTGCGATCCCTGCAGCATAAACTGTTGTATTGTGACTTGATCGTTGCTTTCGAGTCCCTGGGTTGTATTTTGGTGTCTTGTCATAACTAATGCATTTCAACCCTGGCTGTGCCTGTGCTTCCGAAATGTGTCTCCCCTCTCCCAGTGGCTTATGTGCTTTTCCAGATGTACAAGGTTCGTATCTCATTTGCAGACTCTTCCTATGATTTTGTGGCTTATGTGCATTGCCACAAAATCAAGATAAAACACAACTGGCATTTTAACTGCTCTAAGAACATTGTGTGTAAATAAACCACTAAATAGTTTAGCCTGTGAAATGTAAATACACGCAGCTCAGCCCGCGGCAGCTGACGGTGTTTTTCTGTCTCCCTTCTTCCCCTCCCACCCCTGCCAAGAGTGAGCGAGCCTGATGTTCTTTTTTCTATTGCTCTTTCATACAATGCAAATGACAACTAAGTACCACGTAGGTGGTATTGCAGGCACCATGACAGATTCATGATTTGAATTGGGATGAAAGGAAACACTTGCATCCTCTTCCACATTGCTTCTGAACCATCTTCTGGGATTCCTGGACTCCGATGACCCAGAAACTCTGCCTCGGTCTGACTTTGAGCTTGAGCTCATTTTTAGCAGCAAAGTAGTTCAGTCAGTAGAAGAGCGGAGGCCCAACTGTGATGACATTTTTAGCCTTTGCCCTTCGTTCATCCTATACACAAAAGGTCATGAACTGCAGTGAAAGAGGGATCACAGAGGGCGCGGAATGGACAAAGGTGGAACAAATTGCCAATGGCAGAAACATAAAGAAGAGAAGCAAAAGTTTTGTGTTATGAAGGTAATTGAAAAAGGCCACATACATCCCATGGTGATATCACATCTCTCGTATTTAAAATGGGTCGCCCGTAGTGAATTTAGAAGAGTCTGCTGGTAAGATGTGGTCTCCGTGTAGAAGGCAGGAAGGGACAACACCATCTCTGTGGTATGATGTCAATGAGCAGCTCTGCGTTGTTTTGGGAGAAAAGATGCTGAAGCTGCAGTTCTGGATACAGACAGGTGTGCTTTAAGCGATAAAAGGATTTTTAAAGACTTGTAAACCAAATGAAAAGACTGATTCTATAGACTAAACACTTATTTGAAACTAAAATAATTGGACTGATGCTACATCCTGGGTATTCAAACTCTTTTGACTCTTGCTTAAAATCTTCTACTTCTGCAAGTTAGCTGTAAAATTGGTATATTTTAGTAAGAAAAACACTTTCTTGGCAAATTCCCAATTGGAGTAGAACTAGTTGCATTTGCAGGTGATTTTCAGTCAGCCACGTGGTAATGTTTACAAAATAGAAGTTTTTCGCCCTCCTGGTTCATGCTGCATTTCTCCTTAGTGCCCTTTTGAAATAAGCAAACATCCAGGCAGAGAGAACACCATTTGACCAGCATTATCAGCTAAACAAAACAGCTGTTTGTTTCTCTTTCTTAAGTTATACTGTAAGTTGCTTTTTATTGTGGCATTCAAACAAAAAATGTCTCTTAAGCCTGGGCTGTGCCTGAGTCCTTTTCACTGTGTATTCCGTGTGCGTGTTTATACAGCAGGGAGCAGAGCTGGTACAGACACGATCTGGTCATTCTTTGATCCAGACCTAGGTCCTGTTGTCCCCCGGGGCTGCGGACCCCACCAGTGGCCCAGCAGTGGCCTCGCAGCCTGTGCCCAGATGCCTCCTGCAGCGTCCTGCTGTGAAAGGAGCTTGGTACGTTGGGAAGAGCTGCAGCCGCTGCAGTGCAGACGTGCCCCGAGGTGAACAGTGGTTGGGGATGAGAAATGTCTGTGTTTGGTTCCAACTTTTACTAAAAACCTTGGAATAATAAAGAAATCCTTTTTTTCGCCCATATATTTCATAAAGAAATGGTCTGACATACAACTGCTCCTTGCTCTTCCCTCTTGTAGGGAAGCAGCCTGTGAAGCTTTTGGTGCCTACAAGCCCACGTGTATGGGGTTGTTATTTATATGTTTCAATGTTTTGTGAATAGACCCGAGTGGTGTCTCGGGAACTTCAGGACAGTGTCTTTCAATAGAGAATTAAGTATTCTGGCGAGAGGAATGGATGTGAGTTCTAATTAATTTTGCATTGTCCAAGGCTCTGTGCGAACCCACACTCTGAGCAGGTTACATGGAAACACACAGATGATTTTGCCCAAAGGTGCATAGAGCTTTGAAAGAAAACCCCAGAGACAAGTATGGCAGTCTGTAGGAAAAAAGGTAGACGTCTTGCTTGACGAGGGCAGTATCAGATGTTTCTCAGTAGAGACTTGAGACATGATGGTACTTGGCTTTGGGTATGAATGATCAAGATTTAGCTTTATCTGTGCTATTAATTTGTGGATAAGAAATAGATACCAACTGGGCATCTGGCTTTATGTCACGTCCCCTTTTGGCAATGATGCTGTAGGAGATGCGTCAGGATGAAAACTGAAAAGAGACCTGATCTTTTTGACTCGGGTTTTGAGATTTTTAAAATCTTGATAGATTGGAACGTGTTTTCCATCACTGGTTTCTGTGGAGAGCAGTTCTAATAATGTCTTAGTTGGGGGAAATTCCTGTATCAAGATAGATGTAGAAAGTATGTTTGCTTTTGCTTTTTTGGTTACCACTTGCTTCTCTAAGTAAGGAGTGGGAAGCATCTGAAAAGCAGGGTTTATATTTCTGTGCTGTGATATCCTGATTAAAATTGTAAAACCATCCATGAAGCTGTGGATCAGGATGCAGCCAGCACTTACCCCTACCATCAGTTCACGTGTCTAAGCACATGCTTCCCTCTTAACTCCAGAATTTTAACATTAATCAGAGCCTCAACTGTAAATTCCGAGCCAATTGTATTTGATGGAAGCAATAAAACTCCAAATCAGCAAGCGTTTAGGACTTGGAGTTGATGGAGTAGTTTATTGTTCTGTATTACATCATTACATTACAACAGAGAGTTCTGATTCCCAGGCTAAAGGTTCATCGATACGGTCAACCCACCCTAGATCACTGCTTGGTTTGCAGTTTGCTGTCTGCAGGTGGGTAGGTGAAAAAAACAAGAGCATTCCTTCAAAAAAGAGAAAGTTTTTCCTCTCCCTCCTAACCCTATTCCCAACATTTACCACCCTGGATTGTCCTGTTAGACGTGCCTCTGCTGTCCTGTTTGGGAGGTGGCTATGGGTTATTTAAGGGATGGAGCTGAAGGCTCAGTAATGAAAACGGCGGGAGCCTGAAACAAAATACACATTCTCATTCTATTTTTAGCCAAGAAGCTTCACTGGGTCACATTGATCAGTTCTCTGCATTGTAATAAATTTGTTCTTGGGCATAGTGTGAATGTTTAACATCCAGAATTTCTTTTTGGAATGCCATGGAGATTGCATATAAGTCACCTGTTAAATGCCACAATGAGTGACATGTTCTGATTTTTCTGAAGAGTTGCTTCTGGAAGATGTGCTCGTGCTTAAACTTACAAAATCATACGATCTTTTCTGAAAGTGTTAGTTTAAAGTATACACGTCTAAAGATTTAAGACTCAATTCTTCTGGTTTTGAAGTAAGAAAGACAGTTTGTATATCATGTGTGTGGAGTATCTGTACTCCGTACTCCTGTGCTCAGTACTACGGGCTCTGATTTCCTCAAAATACCAGGCAGAACAAACGTGCCACTAAAGTCTTTGTAATGAGATTGTTTGCCTCTGGTCCTACAAGATGAGAGTTTTAAGTCTAATGCTCATGCTCTACTGAGAAGAGAGTTGTTCTTTCAATTGACCATTTAGGTGAGGTAGATAAAGCACTGCTTTTTTTCCCAGCTTTTATCCTCTAAATATTCGTGTGATGAGGCTGTCCAGGTTGACTGGAAGGCAGGAGACGCTGTGGATTCCACAACTGAGCAGAAGCAATGGCTTAGAGACAGCAGAGTTGTACCTACAAATGCTCTGTCAGGAGGTCACGGTGCCGCGTCTAGCCAGCCCTGATCTGGGAAACTGCCCCTGATTCCACCTGTCCTTACTCCACAGTTCCCACACTCCTGACTCCCGCCTGTGTACAGTACGCCAGACAGTTACAGCATCACTAAATTTTCCGTGCAGTGAGGTTTTACTTCCTTCTAAGTGTCAGGTGGGAAGTTATGACCACCTCCTCCTACCAGGCAACTGCATGGCAGGTTATAGTCATCCTGGCTAAGTAATGAATCTGGCTGTGGAGGCGTGCAGGTAATACAGTTATTTCACATACCTATGCTTGACTTTCACTGTCAGCTTGATTCCCTCGAACCAGAGTATCCCTCCACCGCTCACTAAGCGTGCCTTGCTCTACAGGCCCGAGTCCTGCTGAGCGCAGGGCCAGTGGGGAGTGCATGCTGTTGACTTCAGCGCTCTTTTTCCCTTCCAGCTGAGCCTGGAAAACCTTAGCCAAAAGACGGCAAACCACAGGGAAGTGGAAACGTGTGTGATGTAAGTGACACATAACTTTAAAAATACTGGCTAGCATCATGAAACTTCCACCCCTTCCCGTACCCCTCCTCCTGCTGCCCTTCAGCCCCATCTGCTCTGCATAGTCTTGCCATCTCTGGGATGCTCCTCTGCCCCGGGTGCTGCGATGGGATGAATTTGTAAAATCTATGCATGTCTTGTGCTAAGCAAACCTGGAATTGCGTGTTCTGAGGGTGTGTTGGAAAGAACCTGGCACGCCAAGTGCAGTGCTTGGCTAGCACAATTTTTCTGCCTTGTATGGCCTGAGGAGTTGGCAAAATCTTTGAGAGAATAATAAGGTCTGCTGGAAGTCACCATTTTCTGACTTGGTTTAAAAGACTTAAAATAACGTTTCAGTGTCTCCTTTTGCAGACTCTGGAGATCATTTTTTTAACATGTGCTCCTTAAGAAAAAAGAAGCAAAAAAAATAGTCGTGCAAAACAGCCCAATAGTTTCTTTTGCATGAAAGAAAGCAAAAAGCCCAAGAACAGAAAATTAAGTAAGTTATATCTCTGGTACAGCCGGGCTGTCAAAGCTGGGAGAACTCTGTGGTTGCAGAAGAGGAGCACAGATCTGTGGGCTCCTTCTAGTATCAAAGAGAAAGGTCTCCACATCACAGATGTACTACTAGTTGCAATTTATTTATATTTTTCCTGTGGAGCTGAGCAGTCGCTGAGGAAGGGGCGATGTCAGTAGCTATATTCCTCCCTTTGCTGTGCCCACTTGCTGTTTCTAATAATAATTCCTTCTCCTGTCTGTAAGGCTGCTGCATTACAGCACAGCCTTTAGTGCAGGGGAGACCTCCTCCCTTCCCGAGCTGCTCGTGGTAGTAGTTCTTTCTTTGTACAGCACCAAATACCACCCCCTCTGGAGCATGATAAGCCAAAACCAGTGCATGAGATAACTAATTTTATTTTCCTTCTCTGTCAGCTGGAAGAGCCAGCTTCACCTCTCATTTAACGGCTCCTCTTGGCCTTTTTCTTTCCATCTTCCCTTCCCATCTTTCCTTCACATTCAGGCCTGTGCTGTGGCTGAGTGAAACCAGGGTTTAAATTGCAGCAGCGCCTGCTTGTGTCTGTAACCAAAATGCTTCTTTGAATTTGAGGATCTGTAGAAGAATTACCTTCTGGCAGCTTTTCTAAAGATACCTCACAGGGGGAAATTGTCATGCTTATTGCTGCTCAGCTTAATTCTTCACTGCTTTTAGTTCTTTCTTGGTTGAACCCCTTATTTCTTTTCCTGATTTTTTTTTTTCCTAGAAGGAAAGCTTTTTGCCCATAATGGAATTCAGTCTGAATATTTTTAGAATGTATTTTCTTTATGGTGTTGTTTTATAATTATCATGAAGATAAATTGACATGTAGTGAGTAAGAAACCAGTCCATTCTGGGCAGGACTCATACTCACTTTTAAAGTATAACCTTAAAGGATTTTCAATAGGACTTTCCATTATACCGTGTACATGTGTAAATACACCGGATAGTTCAGAAATACTCCTGTTTTCTGAGTGCAATATGTGGCAGAGCCAGAAAGTGCCTTTAATTATCCCGCAAGAGAGTGAAACTTGAGCTCATCCATTGTCACTGTCCGAAGCTGATTATTGGGAGCTACTCGTTCTGTCATCCCAGAGGTGTTTCGTCTGCTGTGTCTGTTCTGTCTCACCGGCAGCAGTGTGTGCATCTTCAGGTCGTTAAGAACAGAGATAGCTTTTTTAATTGTGTGGATAGCTAAGGTTTCATTTCATTCTACTTTTAACTGTGATTTAGCTGTTTGTGTACTAATGAAATAGCTTTTCATAAGCACCCAGAGTCTTCTCCATTCATTCTGATGTCTTAGATCGAGTGTTTTCTGGTCACCTCCCTCCCTCTTCAAGCGCCAGTAGATAATGAGATTAATTTCTGCATCTGTCTTACTGTTTAGGCGCTTAGGTTTAGCAGAGGAATACCACCAAAATGTTTGACAAACAATGGCGTTAGGCTAAGCCTGTCTGAAAAGCTGGCAGGTACAGGTTCTACAGATGGTGATGCAGGGCAGAGTTTTTTGAGTTTGTCATAGGGAGTTCTGTTCAAAGCCCTTTTTAGAATAAAGGTATAATTCAAAGCATGCTGATGAAAGTATGCATTGAGTGGTTTATTCTGGGTCTAATATGCAAGTCTTTCTTTTATATCATATGAAATACATATGGCAATCCAGATTGGAAGCAGGCAAAAGGCATATTTGGAATGCTGAATGGTAGGGATGGTTTCATGGCAGCAACCATCGCAACGAGTCTTTTTAGTTTACTGCTATTAGCTGTATTTCACGCTTTTTGTATCAACATCCCATTCCTGAGCATTGGTTTTAATGGAAATTAAAATCATGAGCAAACTTAGAACTTTTAACAGAAGGTCTGCAGAAATTTTGCCGCCATACACACACACACAAAGAGCTTGTGCTGCGGCACCTTAATGATGTCTGGTCATGTTTGGTGATAGTCCTTTACAATGATAACCTTCCTGCGACACTGACATCCCGTGTGTCATCATCTACTTAAATCATGTCAAATGTAGGGGTAATGATAAGCAGTGCAACTGTCGCATTTTCCAACACAATCTTTCCACAAACCGGTATTGTGCTGAGTCCTGGGGAACTGGCTGGCCTTGGGGTAGGCTTTCAAAATCCACCTTAATTGTCTATAACCTGAAAAAAGGTTTTTTTCTCCTTTCTCTGCAACAGGTGTTTTTCCTGCCTTCTGATACCTTTCAGATGGGCAGGCCGTGAATTTTCTAGCATGTCTTTTATTGATTGCATAAATGATCTCTTTGCGGTGGATCTAGCAGACTCCCTCCGTGACAGCTGCCGTGGGTTTCACTTGCCCGCGCCGTGGCTAACACACATTCGGTTGGGCAACCTTAGCAGTGGCTGGGGGGGCTGGGTAGTGTAACTTAAGGGTAGCATTAAAAAAAAAATTGACTTTAAATTAAAGGAATGCTATACAGACTGTATGAAACATACTTTGCCATTTAAGCAAGCTCCTCAATTTTTGCAAATGCATCTGATGCTGCCCTAGAGCGCCTGGTCCCCGCAGCGGAGCACAGCAGAGCCCCGGGGCCGCGCCGTGGGATTTGGGTGACCCCTGCTGCGGAGCACACAGGACCTGGGGTACTGTCCCTCTGCCCAGCACCCTGAACCACCTCCCGCCTGCTTCTGATGTCTGTTTTATAGCTCTCACCGTTCACCTTGATTTCATACGTGATGCTTTAAGTAGTCAGTGTCGTATGTTTTGTGCTGTGCGGATGTACCTTGAGAGATTTCAGACACAGGCTGGTGCTAGTGTCCTGCTTGCTGGGCTCGTGCCAACAGCTTTCCTCCTCTGGTTGGTGTGTTCTGAACTCTCTTATGCTGTCTGGCACCCACGTGTGGTTACCTGCCCATAAATAGATACTTCCTACCTTTTTCTGGAACTCTCCAACAAGCAGTTTGTGCAGTGTGCCCTGTGTCCTTGCACTAGTGCTCTAGTGCACTGGCTTGTGGGTGTGTAAAAGACACGGGAACGTGTGCTGCATCTTCTCTAAACTGGGAAATGATGGAACTGCTTGGCTGGCAGGGTATGCCCACTAACTTATCCCCAAAGCTGGGGGAAACTCCCAATTTCTTCTGCATTTAGTAGGCATGAAGTGTTTGTTCAGGCAAGTATTTTTGAAGTCGGGTTATTGTGAAGGTTTTTTGTGACAATTGATGGCAGATACTTCAGGGTACTTTCTAATGACCATAAGGAGTCAGCTTTGCCATTTTCTGGCTTGAACTGGGACTTGTAGGTAATTATTTATGCAAATAGCATCCAAACAGAGCTCTGCACAAATGGAAACTTGTTGCTTAACATAAGTGCTTACCAGAACCAGTAGAGAAGTTTCTGGAAGTAAAAGCTCTGCATTTGCCCAGTTGGAGGTGTGTTTATCTTGCACTAACATTCTTGGAGAGCACAGAAAGCCAAAAAACCTGGCAGCCATTTCCAGACGAGCATGTTTTCTTGCTGCTGCTGAGAAATCTGTAGCTCACCTTGGGATGATCAAAAGGATCATTTTATATCTGTGTGTTTCAAGTAAGATTTTAAAAGCCCCTCTGCCTTTATAGGCTTTTCTATTCCCTTACTGACTCAATACTAGGATTATCTATGTTATATCTTGGTTTTTTGTTCAGGTGATTACAATATGACATTTTGCTCATCTGAACAGTAAAAATAGATCTGCAGGTATAATTGTGGGCAGTGCAAGCCATGGAATTAAAAAGTCACGAGGAAGTAGAGAAGAAGCAGGGGATTTTTTAGCATTCTGTCTAAAATTGCTATGTTTTAGCAATAGCAACCAGTGGCTTCAGCTTTCAACAGTTATAGAAGAAAATGAAATGTAACCAGAACTGAGGCTGGTCTCTCTAAATACGGCTGCAGGATAAACACCTCTGCAGAAAGGCAAATTTAGAGAGGATTTCTTTGTCCAAGTGTGAAACCCACGTACTGTTTGTTTTACAGTCCTTTTGTTGGCAGTTTTGTGTTTGTGAACACAGTCCTCAGTTATTTTATTTTATGACTCTTGTACCGCTTTTATTTTTAATTTTGCTCTGTTAACTATTGCATTGTGCAATAATTAGTCCCGTGCTTTGATTCTCAGCTGTTATTTTTAATGAGTCTTGAGAAGAGTAACCTGTGGGAGACTTGCATGACACTCTGTTACCATCCCCATGGAACTGTACATGCATCTAATCTGGATGAGTTCATAATAGCCCTCAATTTTTGAGTAATACGGCTATTTCTTCTTCATAGGACTGAGTTTGCCCTAAAAGAAATCATGTCATCAGGAGGAGCTGAAGATGATATTCCTCAAGCAGAGAGGAAAACAGTGACAGACTTTTGCTACTTACTGGATAAATCTAAACAGCTATTCAATGGCTTAAGGTTAGTGCATTTTTGACAGTATTACTTCAGAAAAGCATCAGAACATACACTTTAGTGTGGGCAATGCCGAAGTCAGTTGGACAATGAACATTTTGAACTCAAATATGTAAGTTTGTTGAGGAGAGAACGATGTGCACCTACATGTGGGTAGTGTTGGACCATGTATGTAAGAATGTCTGTAGGAGTAGAGGGTCACGCATTTCTTCTGAGAGAGTAGGGAAGGAAATGTGAGGAAAGTGAGCGGAACGTCTGTCGTGTCAGTTAACAGTAAGCTAGAAGTTGGAAATCCTGTGAAATGGATAGAATTCATACAGAAATGTTGTGTGTGAAGGACACACGTAATGAGTAGGTGTGGCTGTATTCAGTCAGCAGGATGCAAGTCCAAACCCCCAAGGTCTCTGTTCCAAAAAAAAAAAAAAAAAGTAATGAGAAGGATTGGGCCCAGGTGGGAGGAAACGGGGAAAGGGAATATTTTTTGGGAAGAAATTTAGGAAGTGATAAACAGAAACATCCAAGGCATAGCCCTTACGTGTCTGGTGAAACAAATGCTTAATCTGAACTGTGGAGAAAGGCCAAATCTACATTTATCTACAAAACATCTGCAATAACATCTAGAAAGTCTAGCTGTTCTGTCAGCACCAATAAGAAGGGGAATAAGAGTAAGGGCAGTTCAAGGAAAATAGTTCATGTTTGGGTTTGGACAGTGACATAGGCATCCTGTTTATGTCAATATATGCTGAGTTAAAGATCATGTATTCAGGAGCTGTTTTATTTCTAAGCTTTGCTGTAGAGTCTCTTAAGCAACATGGGTTTTAGCTTTTATCCTGTTGGCAGTTCAGCCTCTTACTGGTCTCTGAGTAATACTGTATGTTTGGGCCCATATAGCTTGCTGTTACTCAAACACAGATGGTTAGCAAAGATGTTTTTAATTCCTTCCCCCCTGCCCCCCACTATTGATAATCCTTTCATGTGCTTTAGAAGTTGATTACCAAATCCAAAACAAACAGTTTGTGCTCCAAAATCTGGATGGTGAACGGGCAGCAGAGACAAGAAGTTCCCGATGGTTGCGTTCAGCATCCCATGAAACAGACTCCAAAGCAAAAGGACTGAGATCTCGAGGCCGGGATTTCCAGGACCATATAGGTCATGACATTGGCTTTCTGATACAGCTTGCTTGGAATTTTGGCCTAAGTCACTATAGAGTACAAATGAATACAGTTCCTGTCTGGATGGGTGATGCTCAAGTTGAGATCACAGAGGTGGCAGGGTACCCACAGCCCATCTGTTTTCCTCTGGACATGGAGGCAGTGAGGGCTTGTATCAGATTTCCAGATCAGAGATGTAGTTTCCCTGTCCATCCGTGGTGCTTTGCCAAAAAGAAATCTTCTTATCCAGCTAGATGAAAACAAAATGGAACATACCTTTGGAAGAAATTTGGGCAATAGAAATAGAGAGATGGGCTTCAGCATCCAGCTCTGCTGTGCGAAAATCACAACACACCGGGACGGGAGCCTGCATCTGTCCTCACTGTAACTGGACACAATGAATGTAGTTGCTTCTTGACCTGACCACCATTTCGCCCTTAAGGCCTGTGATTCCTAGGGGTATAATGACTGGATCAAGTGGCATTATTATGTTCAGGCACCTCCTCTGTTAGTGCTTGTTCTCTTCTGGGTAGTTCACCCTGGCAAATATCCTAATTCTTAGTCCAGTTGCTTACTTTTCCCTCTAATACAATAAATGCATTTGATGCATGCGTGCCGCCTTCTGTTTTGAAGATGATGATGGCCTTTGCTGCTGTGTTTTATGCCATTCTCTTGTGCCTACCATGTTTCATGGAAAAGAAGTGATGGGGGAGGGAGAGGAGAGCAATGATTTCCTTCCTGAAACCTCCTCTGGGCACTTGAGCTCCAGGGAGCTGAGCCTATAGCTGTGTTGGCAGCTGCTTAGCTGTTGCTGCTGCCAAAAATGCAAGGGCTCAGCCTGCCACGTCTTTGTTTCAGTAGCATTTCCTTCCTCTCTTCCCAATACAGATGCCAAATACAGCATTTGAGGAAAACATGCGATGATCTGCCAAGGTTGCTGCTCCAAAGTGTACTTCATGCTCGCACTGCCAGCGATACCATCCTTTTGCGTCCGTGCCTTCTAGAATAACCTAGGGGGAGTTTGTCTTTCTCGTGTCTGTAGTCCCTTTTTGAGCATCCCCAGCTGTAAGTTAGAAACAGCTTAATGAACTATGTTCCAATTGCTCTCTTCTGTCCTTTCTCCACTCCTGCTTTCTTTTTTCTTGGAAAAAGGCTGGGAACAGGGAGTGTGTTAGGAAGCAGTTTTTCCTGGTGTATTGTCACCAGTTACTATTTTCTTTTTAATGTTAAAAAGTGGTTAAATGTGTTCAGTATCACAGAGAAGCTTGAAACTTTAAGAAATGAAAAGACTTTCCACATATATCATACTTTCCCACATGATGATAAGGTCTTGTTGCTCATTGTGTGGGCTGCAAGGATCATGACTGCTGTCCTTTCGTGGAAGAGGTGATGGTGTTTAATCATTTATTTTCTAGACTTCTAGTAAAATGCAAGTTGAACCTCTTAGTTTTGTTCAGTGCTGCTGCTGATTTAGAAACAACAGGACCCCATTAGTGTCAGGTGATGCTGCAGGCTGTGCCCTGTCTGGTACTGGGAAGGGACTGGCTTCTCGAGGCAAGTTACCGTGAGGGTAGTGGTGTGCTCGCTGTCTCTGCAGGTTATTAGAGGCGATGGGAAGCTACGCCACAAGGCCATTATCCCACCGCTGCTTGGGCTCTGGGAATAGGAGTCTGTTAATTACTACAAGCCTATGAACATAAAAGGAAATTGTCTTTTTTATCACCTGTCAAAACTGTGAATGTATTTAAAGCTCTGAATGTTAAGCTTCCAGTTATTGTAACCTTCCTTTTTGAAGTGTACTGCTGAGTCCCTAGGACTTTCTCAACACCTTTATGTCTCTGGAAGTTGTCCCTGTGTGACAACTTCCATGTGGTGCCGGCCAACAAACCTCAGCACCTTTAATTGGTTTGCAGCCAGTATCAGCTGGCTCCTGCCAACAGCATGGCTGGGATGAACTGCTGGCAGAAAATGGATTATGAGCACACAAGTAGTGCTGGTCTTTGCTGAGACTATACAGCAAGAACTGCATAAAATTCTGGACTGTCTATGGAGCGTTACCCACCAGCCACTTGTGTGGCAAGGGAACCAGTCTTCTGTGCCCAGTGTGAGGAACCCATCCTTTTAGAACATTGAGTTTGTGTCTGAGTTTGTGACTAGTTTAGAATGTTTTAAAAGCCAAGAAATTGGTAACGGATTCCCCTTGTTGGAGGCTATGGTAGAGGTGTGTAACTGTCTTCCTCGTCTGGATAAAACTGTCCTACATCAAAGCACCTCTAGTCCCTCCCCAGCCCTGGATTCTTTCTTGCTGCCTCTCCCTCCCTGCGGTCACACTGGCGGTGATCGGTGCCAGCCCGTGTGAGTACCCCTGCCACTGCCTCCTCTGTGCCCCACGTCTCCAGCCAGGCACCCCCTGAGGAAGAGGAGGCTCTTGCTCTTTTCTCTCCGTATTGCTCTGGTGTCCTTCTGTACATCTGGAAGTAGCAAAATCTCTTGCTATAACGTAGGTCTTTGGCTCTCAAGTTGGGTGTGTTAATTGCTTCTGGGTCATATATTCCCTGTCTCCTTCAGAGGGAGGAGCTGCATTAATAATCCACTCTGCAATCAGCCTAGTCCTTAGTATTCTTTTGGGCTATTTCTCATCAAATAATGCAGATCCTCTGCTCTGATTTAAAAAACCGCAATAAATGTCCTCTTTTGCTTATGCATCCATTTTCTCACAGCAAAATTTCTTAATACGTGGGAGCAACATGCATGATGTTCAGAAGACAAAAGAGTAAATGGATGGCAGTGATGGCAGCTCTTGTCTGCAAAAATCTGTGGTGAAACCACGGTAATGTATTGTCATAAATGAAGTTTTATTACAGCCATGTCAGAATACTATCAAAAGAACAAGTGCTGCTGTCTGTTTCCATGGAGATCTTCCCTGTTCCCCAGGGAGCGGAGGACTCGCACGGCGTTGTGCAGTGATGCCAGCTGCAATTAGGCGAGCACAGGGCGTGAGGAATATCTGTGTGGACACCCAGCAGTGGCGGTGGGCAAGGACAGCTGGGCACGTGCACGCAGGCTTTGGAAAATGCCACTAATTTTCATATAATCAAATCTAATGCAGCGCAGCGAGTCGGCCTGGGCTTGAGAGGAGCGCTTAGGCTGGTGCAGAACAGAGGGGGTGCCAGAGGTGTGCAAGGGAGGATGCAGATGAGGTATAAAGGGTGTATTAGCTCCGAGGAGGGATATATGCATAAACATGGTCAGCAAGTAGTTACCTGCTTATTTCTTAATTTGTGCACAGACCTACTTCTCTGTGTTTGAGAGAAGGCGGCTATGTTTTCTTGTTTCCTTATGTTAGACCTTTGCTCAGATGTCTTAAGCAGCTTGGCCTAGAAAACCCAATTTACTACTGGTCGGGTTATTTGAGTCAATTTGCTAATTCAGTCAGTCTTTAAGTTAGTGCCAGGGAACTTGGATTTTTATTATTTCTTTTTAATGATCAATTTTGGTGGTATTTTGTATTTGTATTCACTTTTTTTTTTAATATTGAAACTTGTGGATATGCTAATTAAATTTAACACTACCTCTTGCTATATCAAAACTTGCAATATATTAGACATGTATTTGGACAGTTTGTTAACTTCTTTTGTTTAGCTAAAATTTTTACATCTATTACAACAATAGAAAATGGCGAATCATTCGTTGCAGTAAATGCTTTAAATTTGCATGTGTTTGTAACAAGCTATGTTTGGATGAAGATGTTGGTGCCCTGAAGCACATGTTCATACTCCTGTGTACCCCCCGCTGCACCAAAGTATGTTCCAAGGTGTTGAGCAGCAAATTGCAAATTTGAGAGGATATTTTATTTTTGTGGAAAATCCTGCTCAGATTCCTCAGCATCTCCATAGAACAGCAGCAGTAAGTGCTGGAATGGTTTTGCAGGCTGGTACGAGTTATAGCTGATAACGGATTCATTTTACATGTACCAGCTACGCTAGGTCCCTTCAAGCTGTGTGGGAAGTACAGTTGGCTGATGAGCAAAGGAATATTAATTTCATCTTCTACCGAGGGTGCTGTTAAAGCAATTCCAGTGAGTAGAAGAGCACCGGTACGTGGCTCTGGAAATCACAGCCTGCTGCTTTGCCTGTCGCACTCCTCCAGAGGACGTGGCGTGGCTTCCAAAAGGTGGGATTTCCCTCAGGCTTGACCTCCCAGCCTTGGAAGTGGAAAATGCTACTTTTCTGTGCCCGTCTGCGGAAGAGTGGGTGTTGGGTGGTGATTGGAGAGAGCATTCCCTGAAGAAATCATTCTTGAATCAAAGGAAAGATTATGCTGTCTTGAAAAAGCTGCTCCAGTTCCACTTGCAGAGCTGTGTGCCTCCCTTGAATCAGCTGCAGTACAGACTTGTAAGCAACATGTGCTCAGTGAGACCGAGGGGTTTTGGTCTTCTCTGTCGCATTTGTTCCAAGATTCAAGTAATTCCCAAGTGATGGTCTTCTGTTAGGATGGAGAGCTCAACCCTTTAAAGCTAAAATCCTCAGGACTGCACCATGGTTTTGGGGTGGAGGTGGAGGGAAATATATCGCGGTGTGGAAATTGAGTGGAGGTGTGAAAGCAGATCTGCAGCAGATCAATCTCATAGCACTGGAGACTGATAAGAAAAAACCAGGTCTGAGGTTGTGACATATCACTAACTATGAATTAGAGGGTGACAACTGTGGTGGTGGTGATGGAGCCATCCCCAGTCGATGTCATTGGTGAACATCCCTGTTCACCCTGCTGGCTTGACCTGGTGACATTTGCACAGCTGATTTATGTATGGTGTATAGGGTCTGTCCTTGAAACCGTGAACAGCCTCATCCATTTAAAAAAGATTATTTCCTTAATGAGTAGGGAGAAATATTATCATCTAAATGAACTGATTTCCATGGGATTATTCTGCTTGCTCTTGGGTAGGGTTTTTTAAGCTTTCTGTGCATATAACCATAAAATTATCTTACTTTTAGCAAGATAGTAAGATGTTTTCAGTCACCTGTTGAAAAATGCATGTAGAAACATGGTCATTTCCTGTTCGGAGGCATTATTCGATGTTCTTCTGATGGTGCTGAGAACCTGTTAATGTTGAGGAACCTCGATAAAGGCATGTTTACAGGGGCTGGAGAGCATGGATTCCTTTTTGCCCTGTAGACTGTATTTGTCCATAAATACCAGTGGTTTTGCACATCTCTAATCACTTGACTGGTGTGAACTCGCTCATGGAGGGCACTGCTTCCATCTGCTGCTGTTCTGCCTTTGGAGGAACCACCCCAGAATCCCAGGCACATCTGGAGAGAAGAGGCTTATGTGCACAGTGTGTCATATGTTCATAACAAATAGCATAGAAATACACTGTAAATATACCATATGTTTCATAACTTACTTAAAAGTGAATGCCTACCTGTGTAACTGGTGGAGGCTGTTGGACAGGACCCATCTTGTTGAATCTTTTGGGGAGAGAGAGTCAGCTTTTCATAAGGGGTCTGTGCAGGGGGACTGTCAGTCTGCGGCTGGACGAGTGCTCTCAGGTAGGACATAAGGGCTGGTCAATATTGACTGGCAACAAACACTAGAATAACCAGAATAATTCTGCTGTTCTTTGAATAAGTTGTTGAATTACAGTTCTTGCATTTGAAGGCCTAGTTACTGTCTCAGTAGGAAAAGTTTTACTTCAAAAAATTACTGTTAAGCCTCACACCTTCAGTTTGATATCACAGCATCATCTTGTTGTGTGTGGAACCTGCAGAGCTCAGGCAGTTTGAGATGTTGGCTCTCTGTGTCCCCAAACAGAAGATTTGCAAAATGCATGGGACCTTTGTTACGACTGATAACTTTAATCCTTTTGCATTTGAAAAGTGACTAGAGAATTCATCTGAAAGTAGGGATAGGAAGCAATAATTGGAAGAAAGCACTGAATAATTTCCCCCTCCCCCCCTGATACAGGCGTATGCATACGCTGTCTTTTCTTGTATATGTGTTAAATGAATATGCTGTCTGGCTTGTGCCATGGTTTTGGGGATATTACAGTCAGCTCTCCATATACGTATTTCCCAGGAGCCAGCCAGGACTCCCTCGCAGATTCCAGCAACAGCAGGTTTTGAGAAACCACAGGAATCATGGTTCTTGTAGTTCTGGGTGCGGGCAGAGTTATAAAGCATTTCAAGTCAGTTCTGAACAAAGCTGTTCTGACACTGACACGAATACACTGCTGTCACACTGGGTGGACTGGAATCCACGCTGTAACTCTGCGTTTGTCGCTTCTCTGTTGCAGGGATTTACCTCAGTATGGGCAAAAGCAGTGGCAATCCTATTTTGGGCGAACGTTTGACGTTTACACCAAGCTCTGGAAGTTTCAACAGCAACATCGGTAAGGGGATGCTGTAGGCAGATGTGTTGTGTGGATTTAAGTGCAGCTTTAATCTCTGGTGTGCCTGGGGGCCCCAGTTGAGATTGAGATTTCACTGTGTTATTCAAGCTTGGAGGGAGGGAATAGTCACTTCCTATAGTGCTCGCAGTCTAATGAATTAAAATGTTGCAGAATTTTCAGTGTGACTTTTTTTAACAAAACCTTTTGCTCTACTTGAGCGCACATTGCTGTGACACATTCCCAAGGAGAAGCTGGGACGGTGGCTTCTGCAGCGCAGAGCCCATCTGGAATGGTGTGAAGCATCTTGCTGCAGTGTGGGCTCTCTGCTTTCACACCTCGCGTTGGCTGCGTAGCCTGAGTGTTCTCCTGGGAAGTTGTGACCTTTTGTTGTGTGTATTTTGTGCAACATACTTATGTCTGGCTCTTGCAAGTTCCTGCAAGATAAACGGTCCTTGTTGTGGTGTGCGTGTGCAGTGCTGTTGGCTCTGCGAGGGGCTGCTCCTGGGAATGCCACACCAGGGATGAAAGCTGAATTTGGCCCTACAACGGCTCTTTGTCTTGTCTGGTGTGATGTTCTGAGAACTTCTGGAATGCCTTTTAATCTTTCTTTTCTCTCTTGTGAAATAGACAAGTATTGGACAATCGGTATGGGTTGAAGCGGTGGCAAATTGGGGAAATTGCTTCCAAGATTGGGCAGCTCTATTACCATTATTAGTAAGTAAGCACAGAAGAGGATTCAGTAGGGGAACACAGTGGTAGTGGCAGTTCTGTGGCAAACATCTGGATGCTCAGTCAGGAGAAATCAATGTATCAGTTGAGTCATGATGCCTGTCTCTGAGTGAGAAGGCCCCTGGGACTGCAGGGGGGTGCTGCAGAGAAAGGCACCCGTGAACCCTATCCCACATCACCCATCACGCTGATACTGCCCGAGGACTTACCTCCTGCCTCAGAGGTCTCTCTGAGTCTTCCACCTGTGCTGCATTTGAGTCTTGTGCAAAAGTGTGATTTACACGTTTGGGAGCTTAATGTTCCTTTAAACTTGTGAATTAACCTGTCACCTGTACATATGGGTACAAGATGGGCAGATTGGATTGTTGTCTGAAATGGAGTCCAAGCTCTGAAATCTGTCGTCCCAGCAGGCACAAAGAGAGTCTGGCTTTTGCACGCTGTTACTTGAGGAGGGAGTTTTGCCATCGATGCACAAGATGGCTGAGGGGGCAGGAGGGGAGGGTTTGGCATGGATTTCACCTGAAGCACTGAGCTAATCTGAGTCTTCCTCTGCAGCTTGCGCACTTCAGAAACCAGCTATCTCAATGAAGCTTTCTCCTTCTATTCAGCAATTAGGCAGAGGTCTTACTACTCCCAAGTCAACAAAGAAGACAGGTATGTCTGAATGAACACCCCTGTTTTTTCTAGATTAGAACGATGTATGAAAGCAGCAAATAACTACAAATGGTAGGAGCATAACTGGGGTAACAGTAGCATTGTTGAAGGAAGTTTCTTTTAATCCTACTGCCATGATTGAAAACCTCAGGGAGAGGTTTGCTGTAGGACTGGAGGAATATTCTATTGTCTGGTCCTGGCTAGAAAGCTATTAGCCCCAAAGTTTTTTGTCATTTTGAGTCCCGAGCAGTGTCAGTGCTGGGACCTAGTATGTTGTGGCTGGAAGGTAGGGCAGTTGGGCTGAAGCAGAGGAACCTGATTGATTCTAGTCAGGCTTTTCAGGGGGACATCGGTTAGTACTGCAGTACAACAGCCCTCTGACTGCCTGGGACGAGGTCCAAGAGCTTCAGGAGGTGTAGCGTCTTCCTTTTGAGACACTATACTGAGAAAGGGACACTCAAAGCAGAGCTGTGTAGTGGCAGTGCAGAAAATGTGCTGTCTGCCAAGAGCATAGATATAAATAAAAACAGGTAGAGAACTCGGTTCTGGATCCTGATCTTACTTTCCAGCCAGTAAACCTGCGTTCTCCCATTACAGTAAAGTTAAAGAAGAGATGATATGGAGTCATCACCAAGATAAATGCAGATGGTTAGTTAGGGAGTTTCCTGCCAAGCATTCAAGGACATCTGGACTGAAACTAATTGCGCATCTCTGGTCTTGCTGATGTCTAAATGCACCTGTGTGCCACAAAAAATGAAAGTTTCCTTGCTCTCTTCTGATATCTGTTGATCCTATTATCTTCTCTCTTAAAAATCTCTCGGTTTCAGTCTGAGTGGTTGATCTGTTTCACACAAGGTAGGATTGACCAAGCATATTTCTAGATGCTGTCAGAAGAGTTTAGGAACGGATGAGTAATTATGGGCTGTGCTGACTTGCAGATCTCTGAGTTGTCCCAGGTGGGTGAGCTCAGAGCCAGCAGTGATCCCCGTGCGATGCACTGGGGTCAGAGTGCCTGGGAACTCTCAGAGGGCTTGAGGAGCCAGCATTTATATCTAGCTCCCAGGCCTGTCCTCGTGTGAAGAGCTGTGGGGAAGGGGGAGGCTGTGCCTTTCTTGATGTATATTATGTCCCTGTACTCAATTTTAAATTAACCTCTAAGCAGCCAGGTAGCTATTGATCTCCATGTGAATTCAGTTAGAACTCTTAATGTGTGGAGAGTTCAGCCTTGCTCTGGTCTTCAACTCCTCCTCTCCCTTACCCCTCTTGCCTGCCTGTGTTCTATTTTAATCTCAAATTTGGCCGTGGTGTTTTTGTTGTTGTGTTTAGGCCTGAATTAGTGGTGAAGAAGCTGCGTTACTATGCAAGGTTTATAGTGGTTTGTCTCTTGCTCAACAAAATGGATGTTGTAAAGGACCTTGTAAAGGTATGTTACGATGAGGATAAAGGTGCGAAGGGGTGGGAGGTTATAGGTTATTCAGGGCTTCTCTGCCAATTAAGGAATCCATAATACAGTCTATTTCAGTTGAGGTGCCACTAATTAGATCTATGATGTTAGCTGCTGCTGCTGCGGCATAGCTTTTTTTTTTCCTCTTCCCTTCCAAATTGCTATTGCTCTGTCCCATGTCTAGAACACATCTTGCACCTTCCAGAGACCCATCCACATTAAACCTTGCTAAATGATGTAGCTGTTATTATGCACGTGGGGAGGCTGGATCTGCCTCTGCCGTGGGAGTAAAGCACTGAATGCCCATAAACATTAGGTACAACATGTCTTTAGGTACAACAAAGAGAGCACAGGCCAATGTTCATCATTGCTTTTCTACTATATCTGACATCCAACATAGTGAATATCTTCTGTGAATCAGACGTTCAGTAATGATGCTTTAAGCTGAAATGATTTGATAGCATTGTTGGAATGCCAAGTAAAAATATTCCAGTCGCTGCAGCCTGGAGAGGGAGGTCCCCTTTAACCAGTCGTGCTGCCGGCAGCCTTGGGACTGACAGTTCTGTGTAGGCTGTCATCGTGTCTGAGCTCACTTGAACTGCTGGCTTGGCTTAGCAGCAGCTAAAAAAGCCGTGCCATTCACTTTCTCAATGTATTTACAGTTACTTGGAAGCTGAAATTTGAGTCCTTAGTATCCATAGCTTATGGTAACAACCAGTGACATAGCAGTATGTGAGTGGGATAGTTATACTTAACTCCAGATATTCTTTGCGTTTGAACCTACTTAGAAGACACTTTGCATTGCCAAAACTCAGTGTAACGTTGGCGTTCTGTCTCCTGAAAGAGCGCATTTTGGCTGGCATGTTAGTCATAAGCATGCTGCATATGTTCTCAAGTCATTTATTTTTTTATTATTATTCTTAAAGGCCAGCACAGCTAGCCAAATTGTAAAGTTACTGCCTGCCTGTTAAGCTCTTAATTTAAGAAGTGACTGTGTCTGTCTCTGAACTTTTTACATCAGGAGCTGTCGGATGAAATCGAAGACTATACTCATCGTTTCAATACTGAAGATCAGGTGGAGTGGAACCTGGTTCTTCAGGAAGTGGCAGCGTTTATTGAGGTGAGAATACAACTCCCTTTTAGCTGTCAGTTTAAGGGTAAAATTTTCTGACTTGTTCCCTGCAGTGTTCCTGTATCACCACCTCTCTGGGGGAAGCAGGGGCACTATTCTGTCCAATTGAACCATTGACCTGTCTTCACTGTACGTAACGGTGAGAGCCATTAAAGTGTCTGAGTCAGACCTGGTCACGTAACGTGTTGAAGGCAGAAGCATGAAGCTGAGATACGCTTGGGCACCTTATTGTGTTTGCTCTTGGTGTTCAGCAAGTGGTGGAATTGAAAGCACAGCAGTTACCCCGGTCAATATTTCGGAGAGACTGGCAACTCCAGTTCTGTTGTTGTGGAAGCCAGTCCAATTTGTTGATGTTCTGGTTGTGTTTCAGAGTGCACTTCGGTCTATTACCCTGGCAGTGCACAAGCCATGTGTAATGGAAAGTGCGGTGTAAGCATGGCAGTTAACTGATAGGCTCTAGCATAGTTGTAATGTGACCAACTTCTAAAGTTTGTTAAAAGGAAAATAGATTACTTCTTTTATTCTGTCAAGTGAGACAGTTTTCTACTTTCCCCCTTTTGTACAAGATGTCACTATGTAACACGAGTATTTATTTAAATACTTCCAGAATGCACGGCAGCATTAGCATTCGCTCATCCCTTTTACTGTTTATTTCTAGGAAGGGAAGGTGAGCTGAAATAGTGCAGTCTTCTTCTGTATTGTAGGAAAGCTTAGTTTATTCTGCATGAATTTGTAAGGTTGTTGATGACATTTGGTTTCTCAGGTAGAGAAAAGCTGAAGCAGAGTAAATGTCATTTGAGGAACTATGGGTTTTTTTATTTCCTGTCCCTTCATGTTCTTGTACCATGTATTTGGTTGCAGTCCCTAAGAGCTGTTGCTTTTCCAGGTGGTAAGACATTACTCTGCAGCCTGCATACAAATATACAAATATATGTATGGCAAATTAATTTAAAAAATATGGTTCAGTTATGAGACGTTTACTGGAAGTGACAAGACCTTTGGACTTCTCTCTGACTGCAAATCTGTACGTTTTCTTGAGTTCCTGATTTATTCTGGTTGCTTTTTTTAGGCAGACCCTGTCATGGTTTTAAATGATGACAACACCATTGTAATCACCTCTAACAGGCTTTCTGAAACAGGAGCTCCGTTGCTGGAGCAGGGGATGATAGTGGGACAGCTTGCTCTTGCAGACGCACTCATTATTGGGAACTGCAACAACCAGGTAAAGGAAATTCCAGGGACTTGGGTTTTGTATCTTTGGAGTTCAGAGTCCTTCCCCCGTGACATCCCTTCTGATCACACAATAGAGATTCCAACAGAGGTGAACATGAAAATATTTTGATTGTGACATTTGCAGTGGCAGCAAGAAGAGGTTCTCAGAAATAAAAGCTAAAAATGAAATGTTAGATATTAGACCTGTGGTACTGACCTCTTATTGCTTGTATTCATCATGTCAATCAAGTAGATACAATTGGTTTTCATATACTGGATTGTTCCTAACATTCAAGCATGAGAGGCCTCTGGGATACGTCTAGAAAAAGCCTGACTTAGGCTTTCACATGCAATACCCCAGCTTGTTGCAATTTCAGTTGCAACAGGAAGGGGTTTTCAAAAGACATTCAAGATCTTGTTTTTTAGATGATGATGATAGTGAAGTTGTGCAGACTTCATGACTTCTGTCTTTTCAGGTAAGCAGGGGAGTTGTATCTAAACTACAGTTTTTGTATCTTTTTCAGATTTTGCCTAAATTCATAGTATATAGCAGTTTCAGCACTTAACCCCAGAGAAGTCTGTGGTTTGTGAAGCGGGGCTCCGCACTAGGGTCAGCTGGCCTGGTAGACCAGTAATAGACTTTGTCCTCTGTGAACTCTTCTAAAAGCCCATCACAGATCTTTAGAGATTCAAAGGTGATACTGACAGATCCCTGAGTGACACAGCGGCCTGCCTGGTACACAGTTGAATCTCTTATCTGGATAATTCCAAAGAAATACTGTTTAATCTGTATCCAGTTTAATCTGTATCCGGCAGAATAAACTGTTTGACTCTTTTGCAGGTGAAGTTCAGTGAATTAACCATCGATATGTTCCGAATGCTGCAAGCACTTGAAAGGGAACCAATGAATTTAGCGTCACAAATGAACAAACCTGGAATGCAAGTAAGTTCTATTGCAGTGACAAACCTGGCAACATCCGAACTGGGTATTTTTGTTTGGTTGGTTTGTTTTAAAGGGTGTACTCTTTCAGCGCTGTCACTGTGCAGAGCAGGGTTATGAAGCTGGTGTAACTCTTACTGGACATTAATGAAGAGTAGCTCAAACCTCTGGAGTTTGATCCAAGTAATGGCTTTTTTTTTCTCCGTAGCAAACCTTCAATAGTAGAAAAAAATAGCAGAAATGGATATTTGGGCATGATTTCCCAAATGGGTTAGATTGCTCAAGCGGAGGTACTTCTGAAGGGATGCCGTGCCTGTCCTTGTCCACATACACTCACCACTTCCTTTGGTTCCCTCTAGCAGTCAGGCAGCCAGATAGCCCATCCACTCGCTAAGTCATCTGGAAGTTAACTACCCCCTTCAGAGAAAGCATAAAAAATATTTTATCTGGAGGAGATTTATCTGGAGATTCTCATTTATTTAATTGAGATGAAGAGTAATTTTTTTTTTGCTCTTTTCTTGGGTGATGCTTCAGAGAAGTAAGAGAGATGTAGGTAACAAATTTAAATGGGGGATAATATAAAGTTCTGGTTCAAACACTGTGTATCTTGCTTTTCTGAGCAGTAGGCAATGCAGCATGGGTAGCCCATTTGTGTGGGAAGCATGTTGAAGATGAACTTTCTAATAAATAGAAATATGGAGGGTTATGAAACTGCTTTGGTAACATGCTGTTGTTGGCTTTTTGTGTTCTGTTTGTTTTTTTTTTAACAGGAGTCAACGGAGAAACCAGCCAGGCGGGAAAACCCCCACAAATATCTACTTTATAAACCAACTTTTAGCCAGCTATATACATTTTTAGCAGCATCATTTAAGGTTTGTGAAATTGGTGAATTTATTTGTAATAGAAAAATAATCAGAATGGTGTGTGACACTGAATAAAATGTGGTTAAGATAATCTTTTATACTTCGAGATAATGAAGCCTTTTTGGCCTTCTTAAAATGTTCAATATGATCTTCAGAGAGGATGGAAGTATTATACATATGTGTAGTTTATGTAATAAAGGCAGATCTGTTGACTGCTGTTAAGGGAAAGAAAAGAAATTCATTTTAAGACAGAACCCCAGCCCGCTGTTGCTCTTAAGCACTGCATGTACCTGCTAGGTCTCCAGTTCTGTATCCCCTTAGAATTGTAGCTCTCTCCTGTATGTGCTATGTTTTTATCTGCCTGTCTTATTTCATTACCTACTGCTCTCTTCCATGTAAGTAGTCTATACATTTGTAGGCCTTTTAAATACAGTTGCTGGGATTATTTTAATTTAATAAAGTTGCTGGGTTCATTATACTTAATTATGACTGTAAAAGTTGGCAACTTAGGATTTAGTAGTAAAACCAGAATATAAATCCTATAAAGAAACAAGTTTCAGTTTGTTTCAAGAAACAACTGTAAAGGAACAGCTGGTGAGGTGAAGGCAGTGCATCCTTACTAAGAATTTTGGGTGCCTGCGCGCTCAGCCTCTTGCAGAAATCAAAAGCATGTTTCCTCCTGCAGACAGCTCATTACGGAGGTGGGAAACAGATGTCTTTCACAGGTCTGTGCAGAAACCTGGGTGTGTTGTGCTGGTTGTCCCACTAAGGGACAGGGAAGAGGCAGATGTTGCAGACTCCGGGGTATTTGGAAATAAAGAACTTCCTTTAGGTTCCTGAACTGCTTGGGAGTTTGGGTCTGTATGGACCTTGGCGGCTGCTGGTTTCCGTATCTTGGAAAGCCTCAGACCTGGCTGGGCAGTAAGAGAGTCTGTGGATGCAGATGCTTTTTAAATGCTGCTTGAACCTCTAATATCAGCCTAGAGGTCGGGGCGGGGTGGGGGGAGAATGTACCATCGGTTTCCATTTCTGTCTGTGTCTATTTGAAGTGGTGTCTGTGGTGGGGATCGGTATATACTTATAGGAAGAACGGAGTGAAGCGATTCCAGAAGCAGGAGTAGCCCAATCTTAAATGACAAAGTATTTATGAAGGTGATGATTGAATATTAAATCAACTTAAACATTTCTTCCCTTGCCACACTTCTCTCTGACTTTCAGGAGCTGCCTGCAAACAGCGTGCTGCTGATTTACTTGTCTGCCACGGGCGTGTTTCCATCAGGTCGTTCGGATAGTGAAGGTACAATAAAGGAATGCTCCCTGTCATGAACAGGGCTTGAATTCTCTTTATGTTCCAGGACAAGTGACCAAGAAAGATGTCAAAAAGCTCCTTTTAAAAGACAAGTCAATTTTATTCTCCTATTTACTTAGTAAGATAGCCTTTTTCCCCTCAAACAATAGAAAATTCCCCGTGTTTTAATTAGTGTGCATTAACCTGAGACCTTTTCAAAGGACATATCTAGTTGTTGATGCATCTGAAGTATTAAAAGTTTCACCACTCTTGCAGACCACATGGCTCCGTTGATGCATCAGTGCAAAGTTAATAAAATGGCTCAATGGCACTTTGTGATTCTTTCCAATCTCTGGTACTACGAGACCCACTGCTCAGGAGATGGGTGGTGAAAGGGCTGAAGCGTCTGCAGGGACGGTGGATTTGCACGCTGGTTAGCCTGACAATTCAAGCCCTTCTCATGATTCTTGACAATTCCCCTCACCTCATCCTCCTGTTCTTTGCAACTTAGCAGAATATTTGGATGCAGCTGCAATCTAAAAGCTGAGAACTGGTTGGCTGAAGCAAACGCAGTCAAAAGATCTGTTTATACAATTTAAGGAAAAAAAGAAAAAAAGTTTTTAACATCCTAAATATTGTACACGCCTCATCTGTTTGAGACTTGCATTCCTTTATAAGATGCATGCTGTGTCCACCTCGATGCATGATTTATAGAGCGCTCAAAATGTTAAAGGAAAAAAAATCCCTGTCAGCTCTGGGTTGCGGCAGTGATTTTTTTAAAATGCTTTTAACATTTTACTTTTTGCTGCAACTTGGTGATAGGTTCTAACCCGCCCGTGTTCTTTAAAGCCTGTGTTCTGTCCACTTCACTGCATGGATTGTTTCAGCTTATTCCAGAGCCGCATAGTCAGACTTCACTTCTCACTGACTCCCATCCACTGCAGCCTTTCAATAAGGTGGCGTAGTCCGCACAGACCAAAAAGTTCTGCCTTATTAAAAGGGAGAGCAGCTGCAAGTTGCACTGTTTATTGCCTGTAAACCATTTGTGTCTGATCACGCGAGACATTTGTTACAGTGCGAAATTAATGTGTGTCCTGTTCCTAACTTTGTGTTCCCCAAGCTTCCCTTAAAACGGAAAGGTGTCTGATGGATCCAAACCTGAAAAAACTGTGTTTGGTGGCCAAATAGGGTCAACCAACCCTGCAAATGTATAACAGAATGAGGAAATCCTCATACTTTATTTTACTAATGTTAGTGACATTTCATCCCCATATCAATGGCAGAAATATTTCCTGGTATCATTAATACATTTTTTTTTTTTATTTTGTGGGGCATTTGCTACTTTTTATAGCCATTACTTTAGTGTTTGCTCTCCATCAGACAGTCAGGCGGGTAGCTCAATTGTGCAAACTTAGCAGAGTGTTTCTTTAGCTTGCCTTAGGAACGCATTCCCAGGCTGTGTGCATTTCAAAATTGTGAGTTCTGTAGTTGAAATCTTAAAGAAATAAACCTTTGCTGCAGATCTGAAATCTGCTTATAACTGTTTTGTCCTTTCTAGGAGTATTTGCGAGCATGTTCGTTCTCTGAGCTCTCTTCTCCCCTTCGCAGTGTTGTAACTGCAGATGACAGTATTATATCTGTTCTGAGAGGCTACGGGGGTTTTGATTGATTTAGCCTTATTTTTTGACAAATTCTGAATCTAGAATATGCTACCTCATATAGTAATTTTACAAAGGTATTGATTTTCCTGCATGAAATGTGGAATGGGTTTTAATCTTTTTGCTATGTAACGAGCCAATTCGTATTAAGTTTGTGGATAAATAGCAAATAAATAAATTAGAAGTTATGAAGTTGGATTGATTGCTTCTATTTAATAGATCCTGAAACTACTAAAAATGCATAAAATTGGATAGTTAGTTAGTAAAGTCTCCACATTCCTTCATCCCCTCCTACAATGGCACTAGCTCAGTTTCACTTAGTTTTTTGGGATTTGTGGTTGCTTCCTCCCTTTCATGTAGTCATTAAATCCATAACAGAGGTGAGTTGCCTCTGCTGATTTCAGCTTTCTTTTTGCCATGCGTAGGTCCGTATGATTTTGGTGGTGTCCTGACAAATAGCAACCGGGACATTATAAACGGGGATGCTCTCCACAAGCGAAACCAGTCTTACAAGGAGATGCACTGGTGAGTCTCATGCGTGTGACAACTGCAAATTCAGAAGAATTTGCCTTTAATAGAAAAAAACCCAAAGTATCAAAGCCACTTGAATTCAGACTCCTCAGTGCAGGACACCATAATGCAGACTGGCTCGAAGTTGAACAATTAGAAATGAATATGCAACTCTGATGATTTAAACACTCACATTAAGTCACAGTAATACTTTTTAAGTTCTTTATTACTGGAAAACTTCAAATTAATGGTGGATGAGTTCTCAAGAAGATAAACATCTCTTGTTGGGAAAGAGCTAGTAAGAAGTCCCATAGCCCAGATTATAGAGAATGCCAAGTTAGTCTGGCAGCTATTCTCTGGGGATGAATCTGAGGACAGGGGCACAATGAATGGGCAGCGGTGTGTGGGGACACGTGTGCGCTGTCACAGCCCTGCGGCAGCACGAGCGCTCTGTGAAGCCTCATCCCTTTTTCTCTTTTCAGTCTTCACCCCGGAGATCTGTACCCTTTCACCAGAAAGCCCCTGTTCATCATTGTGGACTCGTCAAACAGTGTCGCCTATAAGGTAAGGCTCCTGAAGGTGCTCCTGGTATGGTAGGACACAGTGTCAACCCCTAGTTAGCTTACACTTTTAACGGGCTATTTTTTTTAAACAGTTTGTATTCAGTCTTTCTTTTCTTTTGAGGTTGTGCATGCTAGTCAGGATCTGATCCTATGAATAGGAACAAGAAGGAGAAGCACATGAACAGCCGCTCATTGGGAAGTAATAAATCCTCCTGGAGGGAAAAAAGGTTCAAGATTTCCAAGGTCTCTGGTGGGAGGTTTATTTTTGTTATATACCAAAGACATGGTGTGTGTGCGTGGGGGAGGGAGATAACTAATCTGCTTGGTTTTTTTCCAGTCATCCAACACTCAGTTGCTTTTAAGCAACAGAAAGGAGTCAAAGCATTGAGCCCAATCTTATAAAACACGGGGTGTCTGTTTCTGAAAAGTATCTGAACCAAGGAAATAAGGAGACCCAAATTAGCCTGCAGTGTTACTGCAGAGGGGTGTCTGCGGGGCCAGAGAGCCCCCTCCCCGGGGGGGCGGGCACTAAGGGTAGAATTGCTCCGTGCAAATCACCCCGGGGGGGTCTGCATTCGGGTAATACAGAAGCAGGCGTTTCCAGTCTCAGTTGCCACTTGCATCTGGAGAGCATTCCGACAGTTATTTAGTTCATGAATGGAATATTAAGAATGGGCTGTATCTGGGGAAAGTGCCACTTCCTTCTGTCTTCCTTTTTATAGCTCCATTATGTGCAGTGAGAAAAGTGAATGTTCGCAGCTGCATTTCCGAGGAGGAACAGGGACGTCTAGTGGCCAGATGGACTTGTTCCGTCCTCGCTATCCACAGTCTGGTGTTTGTTAGAAAGGCATTTGTTAGCCAGCGAGAGGTTCTAGTCGGTCATCAGGACTGGAATAGTTCTGTATCGAGCCAGGGAACTTTATCTGACAGTCTCAGTAATGGTCTGGCCTCTCCTGTAGGATTTTTGGTTTGGTGTATTGTAATGCCTTTCAAAGGGCTTGTTAAATACTACAGTGTTTAACTTCACCACACTAGATTTCAGTGCAAATCTGGTTTTTATTAAATTCCCTTCCCCATTTAAAGGGAGGGAAATAGAATGGTTTACTTGTCTTTCTGAGAAAATGAGGATTTGGTAGGGATTTATTTTCCTCTGCTCTTTCCTGACATTAATTCCAGTATAAAAACAGGGGGGGTTTGGTTTGGTTTCAGGGTAAAAAGTGTGGCTTGGGTTTTTGTTTTGTTTCGGGATTTTTTTTACCCCCTTCCTGAAAGATGTCAAGTGGGTTAGCTCTGTAAGAGAGAGGAAGGGATTCCTGGTGATCCTTCATTCAAATACGGCTCTGGCCATGGCAGGGTTCTGTGCACAGCTTAGAGCAAAGCATCTTTTTGAGGTGATGGATTCCCACATGCAGATTTGTAGCTCTTGTGAGAATAACTGTCAAGCACTTAACAGTAGAATTTGCTTATTGTATTACATTTCAATTTTATCATTGAATATTCTTTGGCTTTTGTGGGCACACAGTAAGCAAAACCTGTAAGCTCGGTTAGTTTCTTGTCCCGATTCTGCAGTGAGCTGACCGTCAGTAGTGTAAAATCCACCAGTGCTCGCTCTGTTGAGCACAGAGCAGCTGGTGTGGAGAATGGCTCTGCTGGTACGTAAGGACTATAGAAATGGGAGTCTTGGAAGTATTTCAGGACAGGATTATGGAAGTGGCAGCCAGGAGCTCTGACCCAGGTCAGACGTGTGCAGACACAATTGTGAGGAATCTCACAAGAGAATGAAGGGGGGGGGGAGAGCGTGGACCCCTATTTAAAAATATATATTCAGCATTTGAGAACTTGCATTCACCTCTGCAAACTAGTGCCATTGAACCTCGGCAGGGAGATGTGTGGGGAGGGGTTTGGGTGTTTTGGTTTGCTTTCAGCTGAAGGCAGATGGAGGAGCTCTCCATTCTCCATCTCAGTGTTTTCTAGCCCCTGTAAGTTCCTGTCTGTCCTTCTGTGCTGCTTACGTGCTTGGTCCCTTGTCACCAGCATATCCTGACAGCGCTGTGCTGTGCCTCTGCGCTGGGTGTTGGGAGGTGCTTTGTAGATTCAACACCAGCACAAACAAAGAGGTTCTGTGTGGTTGGGTGAGAAGTTGAAGTCAGGGTATGGACTTTTTTTCCACATGGCTGCTCTCATCTTTCCTGATAGGAGAGGAGCGGTCCTGACATTTAAATGTCACTGCTGGCAGTCCTGGCACTAACAGCAATGGCTCACACATCTTCTGCAGCCCGTGTCTGCTCTCCCGCAGGCGTTCCCGTCCCCTTCCTCTCTCTGGAGGGCTGAAATGGGGATGGCTGAAAGTCCTGCCTGGAAGTGACTTGCCAGTTTGTCAAATCAGTGGCACTTGAGCAGTTTCCTCCCCTGTATATTTAGCTGAGAGTTGAAGATAACTGCAAGTCGAGCATATCTACTTAAAGCTATGAATTATTTTTTTAACACTTCCATTTAAATATAGATGGCTGTGGTTTTGAAGGTAACACTGCAGATGTGAATAAAATAATGTTTTTAAAACCATACCTTCTTGTAGCTGTGGTTGTCTAAGATCATGGTCAAATGCAAAGTCTTAAAAAAACCAAACCAAAAAGTCTGGCCAGTAAGAATGCAAGGCCTTTGTCAGTGATGCGGTATAAATGCTCAGCTCAGTAAAGCTTACACATGAAATGATTTCCTTTGGAGATGAGGGGTAGTTCTCTTTTGGAGGGAGTTGTATATGACACATTTTAAAAAGCAGCCATGCTTCTGTTGGAAAACTTGAATACTGAAGTGAAAAACCAGAATCAATTTTGAAACAAAAATGTATTTCACCCTTTTTGGAGTTGTCCATGCACTGAAAGGTAGGGCATTCCTTATCCAGAGTTGCCACCAACACCTAGAGTGCAGAGTGTTCTGCTGCACCCTGTGCTCCTCTGCTCCAGGTCACGGCCATATCGTGCCCCTGTTCCTTTGTCACACGTCTGCCTACAGCGCTTTGCCGTGGAACTGGGGAGCGGAGGTGGTAGGGAGTGGATCCTGGGGCTTGTCCGGGCTATGGCAGGCAGCGGTGTCTGGGCAGAGCTGAGACAGGTGCCTGGAAGCTTGAGCTTTACCCTCCTGGATCTATAGTCCAGATACAGCGACTGGCACGAGCAGCGCTTTCCAAAGAGTGCATCCTGCATTAGACGGAGTAGTGTCTCCCCTGCGCAGGACTCGCTGGCTGCGGTGACTTACCCTCTGCTGGGACAGAGTCCAGAGTGAGCTCAGAGACTGTCAGTGAGTAACGCCTTTCCTGAGATACAGCAGTGACCCTTGGTTTTGCGGTGTGGCTGAGGCAGTGTTCAATTGCATTGTCGTTTTCACCGAGGGAGCGTGTGGGAAGTCTGCTTGGGTCTCTAACTGGTGGTACAAGATGGAATTCAGCCTGGGAATCTGCTTGTGAACACTAAGCATATGTGTTACTGGAGAGCGTGTAACCTGCTGGTGTGTATCCAGTTCAAACTGGCAGTGTCTGGGATGACTTCTCCTGGAGTTTTAAATGTTGCTCTATAATACAGTTTTACTAATTCCTGGGTTGGCCTGCAGTTACTGTCTTCATGGCAATAGTCATTGTTCCTTCTTTAGAGACCAAACCTTAGTATCTAGCACTATAAATCTCCCTTGGGCTCCTAATGAAATAGAAGGGGTTTAGGACTAGTCAGCACTCTGTCACATATGGGAAATGTTTTATTTTGATTAGACTTAATTGCTGTCTGTAGTAGTTAGCAGACTTAGATTAAATTCATTCAGGGAAATTGATTTAATTGAAATATACTGTCCAGAAGGAAAAGTTCCATTTGAATTAAAGCAGAACCCAGAAGGAATTAAAAAAATGAGCTTTTTGATGATTCTACACAAGCCAATACTTCTGATGATGTACACCTTACATTCGCAACCTGCCAATTTTAAGAGACTAATCTGCAGCAATGTGTGTTGCGCTGACGTGCTCTGGGTGTGTGGTTCCAGTGTGTGCTCTGGCAGGATGCAGACGTGATCACTTAGATTTTCTAGGGCTTTGCAAGCCCTCAGTTTTCAGAAAGCTGGGTTGGGGAGACATAGGACAGCTGATGAGGTGGTGTAAATGAAACAACTTTTTTTCTTGGTGATAATCGTTACCCATCAGCATACCTACCAGATAGATACATAGTAGGACTACTACAAGATAAATGTTGGTGAAACTGGACAAAGGCATCATTTGAGGTTTCTGGAGCAATTCTTCTGCAACAGGACACTTAGGTGATACTTAAGGTGCTGGTAGAAGGTGCACGAAATGGGTATTGTAAAATGAGGGTTCAGTATAGCATGTGTTAAGGTTATGACGTACTTACTTTAAAGGAAACTTAATTTAAAACTTTGCTCCATTCGGCTCTTCTGTTTCATCAGAAATAGTTCCTCCTGCTATAAAGAAAAGGGGAAATAAATAATTTTGGATAGTTCAGTTGGTATTGAGGAAAGATGCTAGATCTATTTTGACCTGAAAGCCAATGGCTTTCCTTTTTATTGCAGAATGTGATTTTTTTTTCAAGTAATATGTTACTATTGAAAGCCATATTTCCATGAAATTAGTGTCTGCTCTCAGTAGCAGTGAAATGAAGAATTATAATTGCTTTAAAATGTAATGGTTATAGTCCTTCTGCGCTGTGATCTATGAGTAAGTCAAGTTGTCACATTTACTGCCAGGACTGAACTGTGTGATGGGCATTAGTGTTCTGTCTTTAATAGTCTTTGTACCCTTAACCTGCTGAATATCCACAGGCAAGCAAAATGACCATCAATACTTCAAAATTCTTATCTGTTACAGAATTTCACAAACTTATTTGGACAACCATTGGTGTGCTTGCTGTCTCCAACAGCATACCCAAAAGCACTACAAGGTATGTGTGGTATCACATTTCCTGACAAGTTGCAGTTACATCATGTGTCTGTCCCAAGCAAATATGACTGAGATTGTTCAGGAACAGATAGCTCTTTGTCACTATGTAATCCCTAAATCAGATTAACGCCCCCTGAAGTAGTATGATAAAGTTTAGTTACTGTTTATGGCAAATAATTTATTCTAACAATGGTGATATGTCTACAGATAGCTTCAACAAGTGCCAGGAGGCAAAGTCTCTCCTACACAGAGACTCAGAAAATTGCCAGCCCAGTGCTGGGATAATGATGATGATAATTGGCACTTTGGGCAGCTTTTATTAGTCCCAGAAAGGGGACAGAGTCAGTTACGGGATCAGATTCAAATGCCAGGTGTAGAGCAAAATCTTCGCAGATCTTGTTCAGATTTTGGAGGGCAAGTTAAGGAATAGCCTTGGTTTTGTGTGCCCTGAGCAGGTGCATTCATAGAAGGAGCAGGCAACGAAACTTTACATTCTTCAGTCCTTGTGACTACGATCACATATCAATCAGTCCAGACTTTCTCACTGGAATTTGCTGTGTTAAGGTCATTATCTATCACAAAGATAAGTACAAAGATCTGGCTTAAGCCCCAGAGAGTGATGTTAGGCAAGTTTCAGGAGAGAATGTGCAAGATGAGGAAGTGGCCTTACTGTCTGGGCACACGATCTTACGTGCGTTGCCTTCCTTTTGGACTTCCCTGTTGATTGAGGTGACGCTTGGACCGCTGTGTATCATGTGGAACTGTGTGGAGTAAATGGGCTGTAGGACATTGTGATGCCCAACAAAAGGGCAACTGGGTGGACTTTGGGGAGGGTATATGGCTTCAATGGCCTGGATTTTTGAATGGAATAAGAATGTCCATGTTTAGTGTTTCTGTTTAGGAGATACTGATTATAAATCCTATCAGTTGTTTCAGTTATGACTTCTGTGTTGAAGTTACGTGCTCAGAGTGAAGGTATAGGCCTCCCACAGTTCATGAGAAAAATCTCCTTTCTCTTGGTGCTAATGCCCATCCCCAGTAAGCCTTTATTGCTAGTCACTGCACCCCCTCGAGAGCAGATCTGCCTCCAGAGGAGGGAAGATGGAACTAACAGAGGACTAGTTCCTCTGTTACAGAATTTAGTGGGTGAGCGACTTCGTTCTGTGGCAGGGAGAGCTTTTCTGTTTCATGTGCCAAATGTATCTGTCTATTGATTTTTTTTTTTTTATTTTTTTTTTAGATCAGTCTCAGCGGGGTAGCCTCTTCACACTCTTTCTGAACAATCCTTTAATGGCATTCCTATTTGTCTCTGGATTATCAAGCATGCGCAGAGGACTGTGGGAGAAGTGCCAAGATTACCTTAGAAAAATCAACCGAGACATTGCCCAGCTGCTGACCCACTCCCGATCCATAGGTATGTGCCCCAAGATGCACAGCTGAACCGCAGCGAGCTACTCAGCGCTCACTGATTTGTCTTGCTCAGCCTTCCAAGGATCACAATAGTGAATAAGGGGAATGGACAAGTATTCATAGTAGTTTCCCCATTTTTTTTGTTTTCTTCTTTTTCCCTTTTTTTTTTTTTCCTTTAAGCCTTTCTAAACTGAGTTTTCTTTGCCTTCTTTACAGATCAGTCCTTTCTTCAATTTTTTGGGGATGAATTTCTTCGCTTGCTTCTAACAAGATTTATCTTCTGTTCGGCTACTATGAGGATGCACAAAATTTTCCGGGTATGCAGGGCTATCTGTCCCTTTGTGAGAACGACAGTCCAGTGCATATAGAGCTGCACTGCCTCAGGACGGAAGGGTCTTAGGGCTGAGCATATCACAGTGAGTTCAGAAAGATAACCAGTGCTCACATGCTAATGCCTCCAGCTGGTACGGATTCTGTGCCTTTGTGTCTCTCCGAAGGCATGAAGCCTTATTCCTCTGCATAAACAGCAGGCACGCTCTAACTCATTGATGTCACTCTGAACAGCCTGGTTTGCTAGAAAAATCCCTTTTAGTAATTCAAGATTATTATTTCTACACAACTAAAAAGGTGTAGAACAAGAATATAAAAGGAGATGGGGAGGAGTGGAACTTTATTGCTGAAATGTGTTCTAGTGTGAATGGATTTGGAAAGGTCTTTGAAGTGTAAATGAATAAGCGAAGCAGAAGGATGGTATTTTCCCTCCCTGTTGGTTAATGCTGTGCCAACAGTGAAGTCTGCTTCTGAATCTACACCATTTTATATATGTGAGCGTTGGCTTATAAACTGCCTGCTCCATTTTAAACATTACAGAAAAGCGTGGAAGTGAGAGCACGGAAAGGTGCAGTGTCCGTGTCGTCTGGCTGCAGCCAGAGTAGGTCTCCTGGCCTGAGCAAGCTGCCCAGGCTGTTGGATACCCAGGGAAGGAAGCAGATCTTCTGTTAGTGGGGATGGATTTGCCCCAGTGTCTTAGATATTTGTTTTAGGGTGAGATGAATCTCCCAGGGGAGATGGTTACATCTCTATAATTTCAAGAAATGAACCCCAGCCTAGTAGGTAAGTGTGTGTTAAGTCTTTTTGTCTTTTTTTGGTTTGGGGTTTTTTTTTTTCTATTTTTTGCAAGGCTTCTGTGAACTTATTAACCATCTTAGATGAATGGGCATTTCCATTGTCACTATGACTATCTCTGAGTCAATGGAAAGAGAAAACTGAAAATGTTAGAATATTTTCTCTTTATGTGGCATGTAAACAGATCAGGCTACCTCTCAGGTGAAATTGGCCTTTTGCCATCTTCTGCGTAAAGGGAGTAACCGTAAATGAATGTCTGATTCTCTTTGTTTTACTGTCATCTAGCAGGAGACTCGAAATTATCCAGAATCTTATCCTCAGCTGCCAAGAGATGAAACGGTGGAGAACCCTCACCTCCAAAAGCACATTTTGGAGCTGGCTTCCATACTGGATGTTAGGAATGTTTTCCTGGAAAACACCCTCGATGACTATTAAAAGAAACTGTCTTATTGCAAAGGGGTTTCCCTGGCCACAGATTTTGAATGGTGCAGTTTTATAATGTGAAAATCATAAAAGGAAGTACTTGATTTTATTTTTAAATTTAGGACCATTATTTTAAGAAGTAATAATAAACAGCTGTTAGTTTAGCTGTTCCATTCTGTATGGGGTCAATTTTATAAGCAGAAGTTTTCATGTCTTTTAAATGTTAAACTAAAAGATCACTAGAGGTTTATTTCTGGTCTTGTGGCTACTGACCACATTTCCAACAGCTGATCCTAAGCATAGAAGTATTATTGGTTACCTTTAGCCCACGTTTGTGGAAATCCTTTATTTTTATACAATTTTAAGAAATTGGAAAAAAAATCAATAGAAAAACAATATTTTATCCCCAAAGAGTCTGGATTTGAAATGGTAAAGATGGAACCACACAGTGCAAACCAACAATAGCAATAAAAGAGTCCTTCATAACAAATATATTTTTTCAGTCTTAGGCAAGTAAGTAGACAAAACTGTGGACAATTAATTGAATTTGGAGCAGTGAGTTTGAAGTGAAGTTGTAAAGATACTTAATGCTCCCTATAAATTTGACACAGCAATTTTGTATTTGAACTTTGTACTGCTGGCCAAGGGCACAATTTCCACTCTGCCTGGTTGGGTAGATGGTTAAGCAGATTAACAAATTACAAAACTAAGCAAGCCAACCCCCATCTCTCACTGTAATATGGGACATCTTGCCATTTGTATTGCTGCCACAATTTTCCAGGAGGAGAGGGCATTCTTCATTTTGAGGTACTAGACAGAAATTCTTACATTTCCAGCAGGTGTTATCCCTCCTTCCCACATGGGGATGGAATGTGTGGAGCTCTCAGCGTTACCAGTCCCTGATGGGAGCTGGAAGAACGTCCCATAGGGTGCCGAAAATGAGCCCTTCCTATCAGTCATTTGTGTGAGCCATCTGTGCTGGATCCCTGTGCCCCAGGAGAGATGCTGGTGCTCCTCTTGCAGGTTAAACAAAGTGGGTGCTGCCGTAAAGCCCTGTTAACGCTTTGCATGCCCGTCATTGCATCTCAGTCCTAGCTTTGACCCAGTAAAACTAAGGGCTGCGATTTTGTTTGGCTTCCTCAGCCTGTGACACTCATCCTGCGTACGTTAGGGAGTGCGGAGGCCTTTGTGAAGGCCCTTGCTGTGAAGGCTGTTCTGACAGGGGGAAAAGTGCTTGTGGACTCATTTGGACGGCACTGCCTTCCTGGCAGAGCTAGAGGACCTGCAACCCCTGAGAGTGAAGGTCTGAGCAAGGAGAAGGAACCAAAAATATTTTATACTATTAAATGAAAAAGTCCATTTTGACTGTTCCATGGGCTGCTAGCAGAGGAGCGAAAGCACAGGTCTGATCAGTGCTTTTGTGTTGAACCCCAGCCATGTCTCTGTTTTTAGGTGAAAAAAAATACAGAACATGGTGACTACTGTAGTATTATGGTCTGTCTGTTTGCAGTGCCATCGCACAGCTGGAATCACAGCAGATCAGCACTGATGGACCCCGTTCAGCTGAGGAGGGCACGGTGGGAACAGTGAGAATTGCTGGAGTGTAGCTGGGAAGTTTGCATGAAGGTTCTTTGTAGCTGGGCCGAAGCTTACGCCACCTATTCCTTAATTTCCCAAGTGTAAAAAATTTCATGATCACTAGTGTTTGTTCTGAGCAGTTTTGAAGCTGGTATATCGAGCCCCCACCACTTGGTGCTGCTCTTCTTTGGACTGTGGCAGGACTTTGTTACCTGGGATGTGGAGTTTATTTTAAAGAGTGTGTGTTTGTGTGTGTGCATGTGTATTCTAGGCGTTTGTGTGTATATGTACAATACACATACATCTACTGGCTGGTGTAAATTGTAAATATGTATATATGTACAGGTACTTGTATATGTATTAAAAAAAATGAAACAGTACAATGTCTATATACAAAATTTATATATACACACATACGCCGTGGTGGGTGTGTTCCACAAGGTGTTGCAGATCATTTGTAGTTGTAGGAAAGGTTATGTCTTTTCTGCCATTGTAATTCGTTGTTTCCAAGGACTTCCACCTGGACCCTGAAGTAATTCATAACTGATTTCGGGTACAGGAGTCCTTAGTCAGGCCCGGGAACGAGTACTTCTGTGTGTGCTACAGTGATACTTCCTGTATTCTTAACTGTGAAGCTGATGATCTGCCTTTCTTTCTGGCAGGAGGTCCTCAGTTATTAAAACATAGAATTCTATGTAGAAGCTAAAGATACAGAAAGCCTTTAATGCAGCAGCAAGCGAGAGAGGGGTTACCCGTTACCCTGCCTGCTGTTCCAGCAGTGGCCAACCTGCATGGAAAGGGGGAATTCTGTTTTCCCCAGCTCACTGCCTTCCAACCAAATGCTTTTGTTTTGCTTTAGCTTTTGCTTTGATGAAGCTATTCTTATTTTGGTTCCATGTATCTGGAAAAGAATATGCTGTTTCTAAGCATAGGAGTGATGATGATTCCATCAGTGTGGGCTGGTGAACCTGTGTGGGACGTTGCTCGTTAGCTGGGAAAGCCTCGGCAGACCCAGTCTTCACTTTAGCTGGGCTGAAGTGAGGAGTCCTTGCTTGTGATCTGAGAGGCTTCTAATCCACCTTGCAGCCCTCAGAAGAGGTTCTGTTTGCTTGTTCCCAAGGTGGATCTAATCAGAGGAGAATGCACTTTTTAGAAAACAAAAAACCTGAAGAAGGTAGAATGTAGGAGGAGAACATAAGGCCTTGGAAATTAGTTCAGAAGTTGAACTTATGAGCTATGACTGCCTAAGTCAAAAACTCATTCTTGAGGTCCCTCGTTCTCTTCTTGCCTGCTTATCTTAGGTTCAGAAGGTGTGCTGCTGGCCAGGATGGACAACGATAAAGATCTCACTCCTGTTGTGTGGGTAGGAGTACGGAATTGTACTTTGTAAGCGAGAGGCTGATACCCTCTGTCTGCTCTGGCTATGAGCCAGAGGATGAGTATCTGGTCTTGGATTTTGAGCCAGCACCATCCCTTCCCACCCAAAACAATTGCATTCAAGATGAAAATATTGATATTTTCCCCTCCAAGTAAAAGCTTGTCTTGTTTGAACTTACTAAGTCATTCTAAACTTGTGCTACTGTGTGCCGTGTGCTATGGTCGTAGGTACCTTCTCGATGTATGCTTGTATGTACTGAAGAAAACTTTGGTTTATGTATCTAGCAGTCCTCACTGTGGAAGCGAAGCAAAGACTGAACCGTTTTTACGTGAGAACAAACCTTTTTCTTCTCAGGCCTAATGCCTTCCCCCTTGTCTCGCTCTCCCTTTCTCCATATATCCTTGTTGCTTATTCTAGCGGTGAAGACTTGCCACCACCCAACAATACCCAATTAAAGGGGTAAATGCTGTGTGTTATATATTGAGAGGAGAATGTGACCTGGACTGAATGTGTCCTTCCTGGACTACTTCTGCCCTGGCTCCCTGCCTACGCATGCGGTGTGTTCAAATGAGTCCTGCTCCCAGGAGAGGCACCTGTGTTTGTGCTCCTCTTCAGACTGGCTTTGGAACATCTGGCCAGAGTTATTGCCGTTGCCTTTTGGTTTTGCCTCTTTGACTTCTCAAAGTAACAGCGAGAGGGGAGATAGGGTTATGGGCCTTTAACGCTCTGCGTTTTTAATTACTCTCGGGATGTCATGTGTCGTTTTGCTTCATGCGCAAGCTAAATGGAGCACTAACTTGTGTGAGCCGTGCAAACTGGACTTGCTCCTGGGAGGGCTTTCCTGAGAAGTTTCAGGATGGTTTGTTTGGGTAGTTCATCAAAACATCCGTCCAGTCGAGACTTACTGAGCCCCTCGAGACTATTCCCCAGGGAGATGTGCAGAGACGTCTTTTAATGATAGGAAATAGATAGAGGGGACAGGAAATTAGGCTTCAAATTAGGATCTTCAAAAGCTACAACTTCAGTAGCTCTGGTCAGGCTTTTCCTCTAGGGACAGGATGAAAGTGCTGCTCCGAGGTCCATCCCTGGCATGCTCTTGTGAAGCACCTCCCCTGCCCCCACCGTCCTTGTGCTGTAACTCCATCTGTGCTTACGTCTGCTTTTTCCTGAAAGCTAAGAAGCTTGGAATCCGTCTGAACAACTTTTCTTTTGTCTTGAGGCTTCTTTTGTAAAAGCTTTATCTCTGTTAGATTCTTCAGTAGCTGTTCTGACTCCAGGTCACCAAAGGTAGCAGTGGCAGAGCCCTCCGTTAGTCCTGCCCGTTCCGTGCGAAGCGGCTGCTCGGTGTCGGCAGCGGATCCGTGGTGGGTGTTGCTCCCGGGACCGAGGGAGCTCCACAGGCAGTAACAGCAAGGGAAATCTTACAAACAAGGGAGAAAATCCAGTTCCTGGAGCTGAAAGCTGCTCTGTGCCACTGGGTGACACTGGACCAGCTTTGGCCGGCCCCCGTGTGAGGGACACTGGCGCAGAGGACAGGGCACAAATCTCCGCAGCAGAGAGACGATACATTCCGGAGGTGGCTCTCTTACATTTTTAATATCTTTGACTTTTAGAGAAATACTGTTTCTGTGACCAAATGTATTTCAAGTGCTTTGAAGATCTGAATATCTGCAAGTAGAACAGGGGAGGAGAACATCAGACACGTATCTGCTTTAAAAAAGTAAGCTATGCTTTTCTTTTTCCCTCCAAACCGTCAACTCTGCCAAGAGAGAGAAGATTTAGTTCAGGATTTCTGAATCTGACAGATCTTTTGGAGGATGAAGGAGTGTCTCTGCATTCCTGTTGACTTACTGAGGTGCCAGCTGCCCCCACGCACAAGTAGATGTTTTGCTGTTAAAGGTGGGGGTTTTGTTGGTGCGGCGCAGACCCCAGCGCAGCCCGAGCGGTGCCGGAGGTACCAGAGCGAGCGGCAGCGGCTCCTCCGTCACGAATAAAAGCCCGTTGTGAGTATCTGCCCCCTTGACTTTGCGGATTTCTTTCGGCATGTGTTTGTTCTCGCTTCTCAGTCCCGAGTGAGTTGTCCGGGGCAGGGTTTGCCTCGCGCAGGCTGAAAAGCACAAGTTGCTTCTGCCCTGGCCAAGGCGCAGCGAGGAGGAGGAGGGAGAGGGAGAGGGGGGAGCACAGCCCCCACAGCCCCTCTGCCGAGGGACAAGGAGCCTCTCGCCTCTCTTGAGAAGCAGAGTATTTATTACCAAAAGTAATTTTATAGTGAATTGGTTTAAAGTTACCTTACAGCCATGTGCCTGTATATCGTATTTTGGTAAAAACAAGATATTTTACTTGAAATTATTATATAGAGATATATGAATAAACTTTTTTTTTTTTTTTGGAGCAAGGACTTTCTTTGCAAGAGCTGTGGAAGTGGCCAAAGCGCTGTAACGGGGGAGCTGGGGGGGCCGGGGGGAAGCTCTGTCTCTGTAACTCCTGCCGGGGGCGCGGGGAACGCCACTGCTGCTGTTACTGCCTCGCCGAAGCGAACGCCTCGGTTTGTATCGGTAATAAAACGGACTCGCAAGGCCTGCTCACTGCTGCCCTCACCACGTTTTGAGCCTTTTTCAGTGAATTTCGGGCAGGTTTCCGTGCGCCGCAACATCACCCCCCACCCACCCCATCGCGTCGCGGGCCCGGGGCGGCGGGCGGGCCCTGCCCCCCCCACCCCGTGTTCCCCGGCTGCTGTCAGAGCTGCCCGGCCCCGCCGGAGGAGTTTATTGTTAATAAACCGGCAACTGCCGGTGCGGAGGGCGCGGGGCTGCGGGAGGGCGGGGAGGGGGGCCGGGGCCTGCGCTCGCCCCACCGCGCCTGCGCACCGCCTGGCGCCGCTTCCGGCCCGCGCGGCGCTTCCGGGTCAGCGGCGCCAGGGGAAGCGGCGGCCCCGGGGCCCCGGCGGCGGCGGCGAGGCCAGGCCAGGCCATGGGCGGTGAGGGGGAGCCGGGGGGCGGCGGGGCCGGGCCGGAACGGGCCGCAGCGCTCGATCGGAGGGGAAGTCGGGGGGCGGCGGGGCCGCGGCTGCCGCAGAGTGGGGCAACAGCCGCCGCGGGCCGACCTGGCGGGCACCGGCCGGGGACGGGCCGGCCCAGCCCAGCTTCCCTCAGCTTCGGGCGGGGACCGGGCTGCGGAGAGCCGCTCCCGCAGCGCATCCGGGCCGGCGGGGCCAGCCGTGCCGCCCAGCGCCGTCACGGGTTGGGTTTGGTTTTTTGAAGGGGTCTGCTCGGGGGGACTTTTTTCCGAGCGTTTTATAACAGGTGTGGCACTAAAAGGCATTTAGTTATCGGTAAATGTTTAATACGGGTAGAAATTTCTAGTGTGGAAACCGTATCTGTTTAATTTGCAGGTACGGTTAGGCTATGAAGGCTTTAAGGGAACTAGAAATGCAATAAAACTGAGTGGATGAGGCACAAAATTAAATCTTGGCATCTGGAAGCTTTAAACAGGGCGTCACTACATTAACCATATTGGAGGTAGTGGCTGTTCAAGTACCTGGCTATTTCGGCGCTATACAGCAGTAAAATGTTTGCAAAATTGAAGAAGAAGATAGCAGAAGAGGCAGCGATTGCTCCCAGGCCAGGAGGAGTTGCCAGGATCCCCAGGTCTGGCAGCAAGGAGTCGGTCACCTCCGTGGGAGCAGACTCCGGAGACGACTTCGTGAGTTACACCTTGCTTTGAAATTTGATTTCTCGTACCGCGTGCCTTCTGTGGCTTTAGAGACAGCCATTTTCAGTCTAGTGTATGAGTTGAATAGGTGTGGGGCTGTCTTTGGACATCTTAATGCAGAAATGAATCATTAGCTTGAGTAAACTTAAATACTGAAAAGAAAATGTTTGTATGTTTACTATAGTAGCCACCAGGAGGCTTATATTCCCATATAAACATGAATTATAAAGCTGACTCTGTGATCTCAGCACAGAACATGATTAAACAGACATAAATATTGAATAAAGCTGTAGTAACGCGTAAGAGGCCTATTTGTAAGATTAGTTACTGAAGCAGTAGGCAAGCCAGCTGGGTACTGGTTAGCGATGGTCTCGCTGTGCTCCCGTGTTTACCTGTTGGCTTCCCCATGCTCTTCCTGCTTGAGCTTGTTGTTTGTGCAACGTGTGTTCGGTTCTGCTGCGCTCAGGACTATTGCAGTTCTTCCCATGTCTGGTTTAAGCTTTCTTTCATTATAAAGCATTGTTTAAGGAAGCTGGATAATTCTAGGAGCATGTGGGTTAAATGGAACCCTGCGATGCTGTGGCACCTCTGCCCTTTGATGGGTATCCTGTTTTTGAAAACTGGGGTTAAGACACAGTGTGGCAGCACTGCTGGAGCCAACGGTGCCCGCTGGGTTGCAGCAGGTTTTGCTGTCTGCAAAATGGAGAAGTTATTTACACAGTTGAGTTTTAACTCGTTTTTCTTCTGAAGCTCAGCTGAAATTCCAGTTTTGTTAAGCAGAATGTTGGAGCTCCTAATGTTTGAATACATTTTATAATGGAAATATACTAGTCTTGTGTGTTTCTGAATTTTTTTTGCAGTTAACAAGTTCTCACACGGAAATTTCATTTACTGTCTTTGGAGTTTACAGATGAGAAAACAACTAATGACGGTAGCTGAAGTCTTGAGCGATTTTCAGAAGATCTCTAAGAATTAGTTGGTTTAGCAATATTCATCTATCTGCTCTTAATACTGATTTTTATGGAGCAAAAAGACCCCATAGAGAATCCTGAGTCAGTTACCCAGGATTTTGCCGTGGGTTTTGCACGGAGAGCCCGTTGCGTGGCAGGAACCGCATTAGTGCTTAAGCGAGCTTGTCCCACATGAAGAGCGTTAACCGTTTCTTTTCTACTTTTACAGTTTTTCAAAACACTTTCTTGCTTTGACCCATCCTGAAGGCTGTACTGTAGAGCCTGATTTCCCCCCCGCCTTAGTCTTTTTGTTCTGCTATTTCCTCAGTGCCCAGTTTGAACGAGCAGTTTTCAGCTGCAGCTTCTTTTAACAGCGCCGTGTCTCATGGAAGAGGCCAGCGCTGCAGAGCTGACTATTTAAGCTGTTACCGTTTTACTTCTTCAGCATTTTTTACACATTCTGCTGTGCTGGGACAAGTTTCCCCTTTATGTGAGAAACCGAAGCGTTATTCCTAGGTGGGGTAGTGTTTATTATTACAGAGTTAGTAGATGGCAGCATCGCTTTTTCTAAATTTTTTTAAGTTACATGAGTGTTGTTTTTCTGCCAAGGCTTCTGACGGAAGCAGCTCTAGAGAGGATCTTTCATCCCAGTTGTTCAGAAGAAATGAACAAATAAGAAAACTGGAGGTCAAGCTGTCTGGTATGTGTCTCGATACATAAAAAACCCTGTTACTTTAGGAAGTATTTTCCTTTGAACTTAAGTGTTTAATTTATTAAAAATGCATGGATTTAGGGATTTTTTTGTACCATTTGTAACAACCCCGTTATTGTCTTCTGGGTAGCGTGCAGTATAAATGATATTTTGTAAAGATGACTAACTCTTTATGTGATAATTCTGACCAGCTGGGACAGCTTTCTGTCCCTGTGCTGGAAATAGTGTCTTTCCCCACTTTTATTTTACTTTTTCCATGTATGTAACGGTTTGTTTCTCTTAAGGTCTTAGCTTTCTGATGTAACACAGTAACCATCCTCAAAGTGAACTTTGAAATTAAGAAAAATCAAAAGATTCAAACAGTCTTGAGGCTTTTTTTGTTTCTAAGATAATACCTTGTTCAGTAAAGCTGTAGTAAGGGCCCTTTTTGACACTGCTTTCCATCCCTGGTGTATGGAGTGGAGCAGAGACCAGGCTAAACTGTGTTGTGCTGCTGCTTCCCAAAGCTCACAGAAGGCCTTGGAAAATAAGGAAAGGTTGTAGCCAGCTCAGGATTATTTTAATTTATTCTGGAGACTTATCAGGCTCCTATTCAGTTCAAGAAAATGTAGGATTCAAAAACGATTTCATGTTGCAATTTGAAAGGGCAAAGCGCTCACCTGTTTACAAAAGATGAAATTAAAGTGCTGATTGGGCCTTTAGTGGGAGAGAGGGAGGCTCGTGTAATCAGTCCAATCAGTAAGTATATCCTCCTTTCCATTGTACATAAGCTTCTCCTAGGTGTGTGTGTTTTGTTCTGGTTTTTTATATCTGCCCGCCTTATGGTACAGCAGTGCTGACAGCCGGATCGTCAGCTGAGAGATAGCACCATGGAATAAGGGTACAAGCACCTGTGAATTGCCCCATCCTCGCTTCCTCCAGTGAGAGAGACCTTTCCCAAACTCAGTTAAATAGGTCACTGCTCTTGAATGAAGTAAACATGGAATAGTCCTTCATTCCCTTTTTTGTGTAACTAGCACACCCAGGGCAGGTCCTCCTGTTTGTACCAACCATTTACCATATGGACAGTTAAGAACTATTTGCTTGTGCTCATTGTTATGGTCACCCAAGTTTTCCTCAGCAGGAATGATTTTCTGATTGAGAAAATCATTGTCGTTTTCCACTCATCCTTTTTTTCTTTTTTTTTTTCTTTTTTTTAAATTTCCTTCCCCAATGTCTGTTCATTCCTGGTCTGTGCTTCTCCCTCCTCCCACAAGATTATGCTGATCAGATCCGAAACTTGCAGAAGATAAAAGAGAAGCTTGAAAATGCATTAGAAAAGCATCAGGATTGTACGTACTTTTCTTTTTCCTTTTGTTTTTTTAAGTTGAAAGTTGTTATGGTTGGAAGGAAACAGGTTTGATGTGCAGATGTTTTAATCATTTCCTTTCAAGCTGTGTGCCTCCAGGTTGCAAAGAGTCAGAACACAAGATCTTGCCTTATTTACAGTGTAAAAAGCAGCAGTAGCGTGTTGGCTGTTGAACAAAGTTGCTATTATACTCCTTTTGCCAAATTTGGGGCTAATGTGCAGGAGAGACTTTGTTGAAGCCGACAGCTTTGTTAGAAACTCGTGTAGGGAGAGGGCTGCTGGCTCCTGGTGTTTGTGGCGTTTGTCCGCAGGCAGTGCGAGGGACACGGGGTTAGTGCTAGAGAGTCACGACAGGGCTAATTACTTGCAGGAGAAGCTCTTTAAATTTATAAATAACTTATAGAAAATTGAAAAGCAATTTTAAAAAATGAATTTTTAATATAACTGGTGATTGTTTGTTGATAGCCTCCATGAGGAAGTTCCAGGAGCAGAATGAAGCCCACCAGGCCAGTCGGGCTAAGATGGCTGAAGGAATGGCTTTGGCTTTAGAAAAAAAGGACCAGGTAAGGGAGCTTGAAAACTCAACTTTGGAGCATCTGTGGAGACCTGAGTGTGTGACCTTGATGTTTTAAGCAGGTGTCACCATTAATTAAAATAGTTGTTGTGCATTGTATTTGCTTAGTGTGCCAACGCTGAGGAAAGATGAGAGTGTTCAGTTCAAGTGCCAGAAATGGTATAGGACTTGTCATGGTTCTGACTGTTTTTAAAAAGAACTCACAACAATTTATAATGTCAGGTTAAGCTTGAACTTGTGTTGGGTAAGATTCAATTGCAGTAGACCTGTTGTCACTTTCATTTTATTTTACTTGCATAAAGCTTATACAGGTAGCATAAACGGTCTCTCAGCTTTTATGTTAAAACACTAGCTGTTAGTTTTCTGTTGCTGATTACCTCTTTAATGATTACCACAACTTAGTATCTCTGTTAACAGTACAATGATTTTTTTTTTTAAACTGTAATTGCTGCCCTTGAAAGTCTACAAATGGATTTTAATTTTTTTTTCTTCTTTCTTGTTCAGGAGTGGATGGAAAAACTGGGTCAAATTGAAAAGGTAATTAAGCTTTGGGGTGGGTTTTCTTGTGTGTGTGTATTTGTAAGCATCAGCCTGTCCGCTTCCTACCACTCAACTCTGCTCAGCACTTTTTATTATTTGATCTTTGTTCAGTGGGAGAGGCCAGACATTTGCTTTCGTTACCAGCCCCAAGGCTTCAGGAGGTATATTGGGAATTATTTTTCAGAGGGGAAGCAAAGAATGATGGGTTGCAGTGAGGAAGGTGTGCTTCTGTAAGGTGGAACAATAGTTCCCTTTTTTACAGAGCAGGCAGCTGGGATGCAGAAGGAGGGAGTGACTTTGTCTGAGGTCTTGCAGTAGGTCGTCTGTTTTATGAAATAAATGAATGAAACTATTTGGTAGGGATGTTTTTAATACAGGATTTCAGTCTTGTACTCTTTCCATCCATTTAACTTAGTCTATTTTGAACTATCTCTGATTAGGAAGACATTAAACATGCTACTATTTGCTGTCTGTTTTCAAGAGTTCAATTGGGTGATCATTGGCTGCATTGTAATGAACACGGATTTTTTTGGTGATTGTAGAAGTTTGATAACTTGCTCCACATCATCTACTGTGCGGTGAAGCTGGGAGAGTTTCTAGTTCTATGTGTAGCACCATCAGAGCACCTGATGGCTGCGAGACAAGAGTCCTTTGCCAGAGAGTTTAAACGTAATCTATTGACTTGACGTGAGCACACCGATATTCTTGGATTCCTTTTGTTTTTGTTGGTTTATCAGGAAAAAAAGATGCTTGAGACACAGTTACAAGAAATGAGGGAGCAGAGTTTGAATCTTTTTCAAAAAAGAGATGAAATTGATGAACTGGAGGGCTTTCAACAGCAGGAAATTGCCAAAGTTAAACACATGGTAAGATTATCTGAAACTTTTTTTTTTTTCCCCTAGAATTTCTGTTAGAATACTGAGTTAGTGGTAGCTCTGCATTAATTTTTTTAGCCTTTATGCTTGTATACAGCCTTGCTCAGTGTCAAAATCCTAACAGTAGGTACATGCATACAATATTGCATAGTTTATTTCAACAGTGACTTTCCAGGAAGCTATTTATTAGTTCATTTAATTCAGCTTATAACTTAATAAAAAGAGACAAGCTTCAATGAGAAGACTTTATCAGTCTTGCCAGGTCGTATGTATTGTTAAAGATAACCTTCTAAATATTCAGCTTTTGAAAAAGGAAGAATCTCTGAGCAAAACAGAGCAGGAGCTAGAGGCGTGCACTCAAGAGCTAACCAACGCTAAGGAGGTGCTTCAGGACGTGAGAAACGAGTCATCGGGCCTCAGGAGAGACCTTCAGGAGCTGCAGCAGCGGTTCTCGGAGCTGGAGGTGCAGAGGTACGATGTGGTGGCTCAGGAGGAGCAGTCTGTTCCTGTCCCCTAAGCTTTTGCTTTGCGCCCAGTTCTGTCTTTTTGGAAGAGTTTCTACGCGTAGTGAGCTGACTGAATGATTGCTTCTGGTGTGCCAATGTGGATGTAAATGCCAAATTTATATTTCTTTTCAAGCCAATTAAAGTAGTACTTGTTTGGGATTTTGTAAGTTTATGATTTCTGTTTTTCATCATTTTAATGCTTAACTGTCTCTTTTTTTTTTTTTTTTTTTTTGAAAATGTGTAATCAAGCAGTGGCTGGTTTTAGGGCAAGAAACCTGTTGATGTTGCCTAGTCCATTTTCATGAGAAGCAGAATTATCTGCTAAAGATTATTTTTCTGCAACAGTATGTCATTTATTTTTTATTCTCTTTTATGAAGAGATGAACTAATGACAGCAGAGACAAATGCAGAAAATAAGATCACTGCTCTGGAGTTAAGAGAACAGGAGCTACAAACTGTCATTCAGCAGCTCTCTGTAGACTTGCAAAATGTAAGTGTGAGTTATGTGAGATTTGATTCAAAGAGGTCTTTGTCTGCAGAAGTTAGGTTAGATATCCGTTATTGGTTTTGGAAATCTAAGTTTCAAACCAAGTAATTTCTCAAAATTTTTAGGCTCAAGTTGCTGGTTCTGGTTGTGAGAAGAGACTGGAAATGTTACGGGTGGAGCATGAATCTCTGAAGGTGGAATACGGACAACACAAGCAAAAGGTGAAGTATTTTCAGACGTATCTGCCCTTGGCTGGTGTAGGGTGCACACTTGCGCTGTGGGGCTGAAAGTGCTGTAGGATCACATTGTCTTTCAAATAGGACTTTTCTCTTTCTAATGGTACTTTTTAAAGTCAAACTACAATGGATTAGATTAAATCTTTGCTACAAAAAAGATTCTATGATTTCTTGTTCTCACAGACGACTTTTGAATTTGCTGAGAGAAATAAACTTACTGAGCAGCTCCAGGAAAAAGTGTCTTCCTTGGAAAAAAAGCTGGAAAGAAATCTTTCAGGGGATGAATATGTGCAAGAATTACTCAAGGAGGTAATTATACATTTGTAGACTGCTTAAAGTGCAAACTTAGTGAGATTTTTTTAGTCATACATTACTTATGGAAAGAACACATGACGATGCCATGCAGGCACGTTTGTCCCCTCGCTATATATTGGCACCCTCTCTGTGCTGGGCAGAATCGTGGGGTGACTACCCTGAGCCAGGGAGGAACTGGTTTGGCACATGCGTGTACAAACAGAATGTTGTATATTGAAAGCTTGAGCCACAGAAATGTTAAGAACCAGTGGAAAACAAAGCACTTGGCTTTGGTTGATGCCCTTTCTCTCATTGCTTCTTCATCCCTTTCTTGGGCACTGGTGCCCCCTGTTAGGATCAGCCTGGAGCGGCGCTTCCCCGGCTGGGTCCTGCGGAGGCAGGGGATGGTGTGCTCTTCCCCGGTCACACCTGCCTACCGGGTACATCAGCTCCGTGTGCTGTGATAAAAGAACTTGGCTTAGTAATTTATTTTGAGCTACTTTGAAGTCCATGTAGGGGTAGTAAAACATTCTGGAAAGTAAATACCAAAACCAGAAAAAGCATTACCTTTTTTTTTTTTTTGTATTTGCTGTGATGCAGAGGTGAAGCTTTCAAACAGAAATTTTTTTTAATCTCTTGGACTTGGCCTGGGCTGGAAAACTATGACCTGGCTGCTGATTAGAGCTTACATCTGGATCATGACAGGCTGCCAGTGAATTTCCCATTCTTAATTAATGATGTCATCCCCAGGGCAGTATGATCTGTGGAGGCCCTATGCAGTACCATCAAACCTGCTGGTTCCCAGGAGCAAAGCTGTATTGCACATCAAAATAACTGCTCCATTTTAGTTTGACCTTATTAACGAAGTAAGAAAAATCTTAATTAAAAAAAACTTATCTGTTTGTCCATCCTTTCTCCTGCTTTTCATCTCAATGTTCAGAAAGCTGCTCTTGAGCAGAAACTGGATGAAACCAGGCAGCAGCTACTAACGGACAGAACGCATCACACTGAGATTGTGAACCGCTCGGAAACACAGGTAATTATTTTTATTTTTTTCCCCTACACATTCCTGCTGTTCCCAGCATCTCTGTGCCATGTACCTCCTCTCCTCACTGCACTTGTGCTCTCAGCCAAAGGTGAGGCTGTATGTCACATCTAATCTGGAAAGTCTAATTGATTGATGCCTCCGTCATTGCTCCACCTTCAGTGGGCCTCGGGGGTATGAAGTTTGAGATTTCATGCATGTCTGTCCTAAGAAGCAAATAGGGGAAGTGCTGGGGGGTGGTGATATGGTGGCACGCTGCTTTAGAAAACTCTTCAAGTCAGCAGTTTGTTCTGAACTATGTGGTTTCATGGTTTTAATGTTTACCTTCCCCTACTGGGTCATCCCCCCTTCTGTACCTTTTTTTCTAATAATGTCAATGCCAATGGATAAGGAATTTAATTTATGGTTATATTTTAGAAAAAAGAACTGGAACAAAAACTACAGATTGCAACAGAAGCATTGAAAAAGAGTGAAGAAGCAGCAGCTGAGCAGGAGCTGAAGATGCAGAAGCTGGTGAGTGTGCTGCAGGGTGTTTCACTGACCAGTGGCAGGTCAGTCCTCGGCATCACCAGAGACGCTCGTTTCTCTGGGTTTGTTTCATTACTCAGGTGTTTTCTTGCTGTCTGTCTCCTGATCTAGGGTCTGTATATGAGTAAATGATGCTACTGCGAAAGAGTAGCTTTGTTTCAGTTTGAGTATACGTCTCATGGAATGGTGTCCCATTCTTGTCAGAGCTTCAAAATACCATTTTATTAATGTAGTGGTTTTTATTTCTCTTAAGCAAACTGAGCTGGAGGATGAAAGACATAAACTACAGCAAGAGATTTTAAGAGAGAAGCATCAGTACGATCAGAAAATTACTGGACTGGAGTCTCAAATTGCTGCTCTTGAAACAGCTCGGGAATTTGATAAAACAGCCACTCAGCACAGGATCGTGAGTATGGAAACTGTTCAGTGGGCCGTGGGAGCCTTCTTCACAAAGCGATTTTAACACACCTTGTAGTCCTTGCATGTTGTCTGAATGCGCTTATTCAGCGCTTCTGATGTTATAATAGAGATCTCATACTTTGAGAAACTAAATATGAACAAAGCATTTGATGTGTTTTAATTGTTTAAACAAAGCATTAGAATAACTGTGCTTAGTATTTAAGCAATCTTTTATTTTACAGAGCCAGTTGGAAAAGGAAAATGAAAATCTTAATGGAAGCAGAGAAGAGTATGAGAGTTCTTTAAAAAAACAAGAGTCTGAATTGAACAGGCTAAAGGTAAGGGCTTAACTGGTTACTGACATGGGTTAAACCCAGAGCTGGGTTTGAGGGACGGTTAACGGCAAAGTGTTTCACATTCTCGGTACGTGAAGTTGCATTACATTCAGGTTGCAGGTACTTAGAGCTGTAAACCAGCTTTGATACTCAGTAGAAATGCATTTGAGGACCGTTGCAAATGGCTGATCCTTTTCTGAAACAGAATGCTTGGGTCTGCCTAAATCAGGCAGAAATAACACGTTCCTGTATTGTCAGGCATGAAGAGCTTTTAAATCCTGTGAGCCGTAATGAATACAGAACAGTTCAGCTTCAAATTCCATTCGTGGCATTCAAAACAAAAGTTAAGTACTGAAGTTGGTCGGGTATTTATAGTCAAAAGACTGAGTATAAGCTGTAATTTTAGATTGTTGAAAGTTTTTTCTGTAGCTACTCTTGGATGCACAATTGGAATGATCAGTTGTAGGAAGGAGCTACTTTGTAATAGAGACTTCAAGCTAAAGGGTGTTTTAAACACTGGATGCGTTTGGCCTCTTCCATCAGTTCTGTTGCTCTTACGTGTGTGGGTAGCAGCAGTGCAGCAAAACAAGTCAGTAGCTGTCACTTGGACGTGTAAATCATGGTGTGTTAGAACACCCATAAGTTCTAGTTGCTAATGGATTTGGGCTTAAAGATGAGAGACTGACTTGATTTTAGTTTCTTGAATTAATTTAACTTCTGAATTACTCCTGGTTTGCAGAGTGAGTTGAGCAGCAGAGAGACTGTCAGCATTGAAATTGCCAAAGCGTTGGAAGAAACACGGAAACAAAGAGAGGAATTACAGGAGCAGGTTGGTTAATACTGACAGTCTAAAATAGATCTGGGTGCTCCCCACCTTGCCCAGCCAAGGCTAGATTTGGACTTAATTATCATTACAGTCAGGAACATTAATCAGACTCATATCCACAGCACGCGAGACAGCAGCGGCCGCCTCAGCAAACCTGAAACTTAAGGGTGTCTGTGTAAATGCCTGCACAAGAATGTCAGCAACTTACCCGAGTTATCCCAGTGCAATAATGTAAAGTGCTGCTGAGTGCAGAGTTAAGGACATCAGTAAGTTTGTAGACTCAAGAGTTACAGCAAGTTGTGGTGGTTGAATATGAGCAACTGAGGGGAAGTAGCAAGTGAATACGTTTGCCCCAAGTGAAGGTGATGGGTATTTATCTGTAAGCTGCATGTGGTCCCAGTGGGGCAGCCGTCCCGAGGCACTGACTAGTGGGCAGCTTGTTTTAAAGAAACCCATTTGTTCTGTCACTGTTCCTTTCAGCCCTTCTGTCACATCTTTGTTCCTCTGAAGCACAGCAATTCTAAAATCATAAATTCCCTCATAGGGAGGAGCTTGTATCCAGTAACCCAGTATAAATTCTGGGTGGTCTTGTTTTGTTCTTCTTTTATAAGTGATAAAGTGAGTTTGTGTTTGCTGAAGCTGGGAGCTGCCAGCTGAGCAAGTCTGACTGAATTTAGTCCGATCTTTTGGTCTCTTGATTACTCTGGGACTGCAGTAGATCTGTGCTTGCTTAGTCCAGCTGTTTATGTAAAGGGGGTAGAAGGTGATCTCCGGTTCTGCTCAGCGGCTGTTTTACAGCCGCCACCTGCTGGTTACAGGGAAAAAATTGTGCCACTGAGTTTGGCAGAAGCGATGGGTGTTCTACTCTTACGGCACATCTACTTCAATGCTTCAGAGGTCAGTACTGTAGAGGTGATGCCTTCTGTGAGTCTCTGGACAGATGACAGACATCCACGTTGTGCAGCATTGGTGTTACAGATAATATAAACCACTTTTTCACGGTGTTGTATTGCCTAGCACAGAGCTCAGGCAGCCCCTGCCGGTTGTAGATACCAGTCACTGATACGAGAATTCTTCTCCAGTCCTTCCCACAAAAAAAAAAAAAGAGATTCTGAACCTCTGAGGTATGTTGAAATCTTTCAGTGCCCTCTTCTAGTTTTATATCTTTAATGACTTTTCTTTGTTTGCTTGCCTGCTTTGAAGGTTTCCCATCTGACATCCTTAATAAAGGAAAAAGATCAGCTGATTGATGAAAAATGCGATATGCTTCAGAAACAGAAGGAAGAACTAAACCAACTCAGACAAGGTTAGACCAAATGAATCGACTGTATCCCAGGCAGTGTAATCTAAGTACTCGCTCTAGTTCTGGGCTTGCGTGATAGATTGTAATCATTCTAGATTTCTCTTCCATATTTAATCTATTAGAATTTTCAAAATCTTGTATCCTTCAGTAATAATTGGACAGTCTTTATACTGCATCCTCAAAGCCCACTTTTTTAATCAAAGTCTAATGTTTATACATCTTTCTCAGACCACGAAGCTGTCTTGTTGCAAATGCATCAGCTGCAATCTGACATGGATACGAGTAATCGCCGAGCGGTGGAGAGAGAAGAAATAGCAAGAAAGGAGATCGATGAACTGAAATTGCAGATCCAGGAGTATCTGTTGGCCAGAGAACAGGAGAAAAATGTGAGTACAGTTGCAGATCTGATCTGTTCAGGCTTCTCAGGAGAATAAGGAGGTGCAAGATACCCCCGTTCTGTTGTGCCTGGTGATACGTGCTCCAACAGCTTCCTAGTGACCTGAAACACCAGCAGTGTTGACCACCACTATTTGTTGTTCTCTGTCTTCCTCAAGAAAGCTGTTTCCTGTCTGAGCTGTGACTGGTTTATGAAAGACACCCTGTTATTTCGTTTGACTCATAAAATGTCTCCGGAGAAGCATTATGAAACCGATGACACAGAGGTGGAGCCAACTAGATTGTTACTAATGCTTTCAGGTTTAAAAAAGTCACCACCCCACAAAAACAACCAAAAAGAAGTCCAGACTTCTCCCTGGAGGAGTGTTCGTTGGCTGCAAATGCCGTGATATTGCTGAAATCCACTCTTTTCATTTTTATAGGTTTCAGAACTAGAGGAATCAACAAGTGTCTTGAATGACAAGCGTTGCCATTCTCCAGAAAACAGTGTGGTGGAACAGAACGGAGAGGTGGCAGCTGCAGATGTCATTAAACTTCAGAGGGATAACAGAGAGCTGGAACAGCAGATTGCTGAGAAAAACAAGGTGAACTGAAACAGCAGAAAGAGCTGTTAGTCTTTTTCCCTTTTAATTAGGAAGTGTAATAATTGGTGCTGCCCATGCTTACCAAAGTGGCAGATCTAATTTGAATCCAGTATTCTGTGCGTAATTTTCTTTTTTCCTCTGGATTGTACAAGGATCTAACAACAGTGGATAAAAACTGCAGCCAGGATTGTAGAACACTTACCTGTTTTGGAGAAAAGATCCACCAAATATTACTGTTACAGCTTGCCCGCAGAGCCCTTTTGTGTGAATTCAGTTCACTTCCATATGCTGTCACAAGAAAGCCCTAGTGTCCTGTCACATGCCTGTTAACCTGTGCAGCTGGAAAGGCAAGACACGCAGGTTGCTTCTTCGGAACTGTCAACGTTGTTTAATGACTGTTTTGTTCGTTGCCCTTGTTTGTCATGGATTTTTCCAGAGATCTATGGGTCAAATTGTGTCCTGGCAATGAATGCTGTATTAACGCTGCCCTTTACTCTGCTTACAGATGATAAAGCAGCTGCAGCAAAGAATGGCAGAGCTCAAGAAAACCCTCCAGAAGGAGCTGGTAAGGGTTATGCTTTTTCAGTCTCTTGATTGCTGCTTAGCTGCCAGTCAGCTACATTCTGCCATGGGAGTGATATCTGCCCCAGGGAAAGCTTCCCTTTGATTCTTCTAGAAGTAGTTTTCCTCTCCAAGAAAAAATTCTTCTATTAAAAAAAAAACCCAAAACAGAAGTTTGTTCTGAGCTTAAAAATTGTTTTAGAGAAAGCCTGCATTTGAAAGGCACAGAGCAGGTTAGTGATAAAAGAAAATGATCGGGTGATAGTTTGTGCCGTGGAGGTGGTTCCCTGCTGGTTTGGGTAACGTACACAGAACGCTCACGGCAACTGGCATCTGCCCCAGAGTCTGGGGAGAGGCGGAGACACTTCTCTGCTGGGATCCATGAGAACAAGATGCTGGTCTTGTTGATGCCCAGGCTGTACCTGCCCTGTAGATACAAGCCGCCTGTGTTCCATATCTCAGACCCTCTCCCAGTGTCGAGCTGACAGTCTACAATGTACTTTTCTCTCTCACACTTTTTTTTTTTTTTTTTTTTTTTTTTTTTTTTTTTTAGAAAATAAGGCCTGACAGTGAGGTACCTGAAGTACGTGAAAAAGCAAATTCTGAAGTGCCTAATGCTTCTGTGACTGTCACAAACAACTCTGATTTAAATGACTCAAGGGAGATAAACTTTGAATATCTTAAACATGTTGTACTAAAATTCATGTCCTGCCGGGAATCCGAGGTAAAGATATACACTCACCTTCTCTTTCGAAGTCTGTCTGTCTCTAGAAACTGCCCCTTTTACCTGCTAAGGACACTTCTGTGCCAATTCCGTACTTTTGCACTTAAAAACTTGTTGACTGAGCACAATGAAGCAAAATAGCTAACAGTGGTATGTTTGGAAGTACAGGTTATTATGAACTAAATGAAAGGGAAATGTGAACTTTTAAGAGGTAATTATGTCTAGAAGTTACAGATCTGAAGCTACGAGACATTCCCTCTGCAGTACTCTGAAAAGCATATGAAGTACGTAGTTAGTCGAGGGGTTGTATATTTAAGAAAGAAAAGAAAAAAAAAAAAACAAGAAAAAGACATAAACCACTTGCTGTTGATCTCTTAAGAGGCCATTCCTTGTGCATTTGGAGCTCCTTCACGTTCTCCACATTGGGTCAAAAAAGTTAAAAGGTTAAAAAAGTCATGCCAACAATATACTTTGCTTAGTTGCAATGAGCGGATAAGATTGAGAAATAATTGTGTGACTCCCTGGCATCCCGAGTGCTTGGTTCCTTCACTAATTCTGCATTGTGTGCCCGGTGTAGACTATTAGTACTATAGAATTAATATACTGAAGTGCATATTTAAATGGTGTGATTCTTCCCTGCCTACGTGCTGGTCTGATCAACTTTTCAAAGCTTAAAACACCCTAGGATGGCACAGGAGCTGAGCTGCCTCTCTGGTCTGACTAAGTAGGCTCCCCGTTTGTCTTTTCCCCAAAATATTCAAACCAATGTTAAGGAACAGAAAGCCAGGAAAGACAAACAGAAGGAATAAGATACAGGCCATCCTAGTCTGTTAGGGCTGGGGATAACAGAAGGCTCCTGGTCTGCTCCTCGCGGTTGTGACTAAAAACTCTGTGACCAAACCTACAGAAACACCTCTGCAGCATAGTCCAGAACGTAGAGCCTGAGAGCATCATAAGCAACACCATGCTGTGGTTTCTTTCAGGCATTCCATCTAATCAAAGCTGTATCCGTGTTACTGAATTTCTCACAAGAGGAAGAAAACATGCTTAAAGAAACTTTGGAGTACAAGGTAAGGGTTGTGTTCCTTTGTAATTTCTAGCGGGACTCCCAGCAGGTGAAATGAGAAGTCTGAGATGCTGGGAGATCATGAGAAGTATCTTTTTCCAAATGTTAACTACAATAACAAACATAATTTATTATTAAAATGTTAGCTAATGACATACATGTCGGAAATTGTCCATTTCAGTGAGGGAAACGGCAACTTTCCAGTGCTTCAGGGAAGCAGTAACAGCAGAGTTTTGTGCAGCGGACTAGGTCCGTGGAGAGAAGCTGGAAGCTCCTGCTGCAGAATAGTCCAGTGTTCAAAAGCAGGAAGGGAATTCTTGGTGTGTCGTGTGAAACTATTTTCACTTCAGTCTGAAGTCTGCAGCGTTCTGTTTTATAAATGGTTCTTTCCATCAAATGATGGGGAGATGCCTACCTACCATATTCTTTCTTTTGCAAATCTTCAGTCTCTTAAAAGCATGAAGGTAACGTAGCATGTGTTGTGCTTTCTGTCCTAGATGTCATGGTTTGGGTCAAAGCCATCTCCTAAAGGCAGTATCCGGCCGTCTATCTCAAGCCCAAGGACACTGTGGCCTTAAGGGAACCTGAAAACGGGCAGTCAGCATCCAGCCACTTTTTTCTGTGAAAAGAACGCTGAACACACTCATTCAGGTGTGTCTTAATCACTGTCATTGCAGTATTTTGTACAAGAACTTTTGATGCTGTTTACAAAACTAATACTGTGCAAGGAGAAATTTTCACTACAAACTGAAACACCTCTTTGGGTTGGATTTGGGGCCAGTGTCTCTGTGGTCTCAATGGAAGTCGGCTCCTTGTGCTCATCGCTCTCGTTTCCTTGGCACCAAAGGGTACCGTTAACCTCACTCACAGCGGTGCTGGCAGTTCGGCTTCCAACGCGCGGCCGTGGTGGTGACTCCAGGTTCTGCTCTGGAGGCTGGAGCCCAGCAAGCAGTTCTGGCACAGCGAAGTTCCCTCCTCTCGCCGTGGAAAGCAAGCAATGGAAAAAAAAAAAAAACAAAAACAAACGTTGGCAGTTCTGTACTGAGTTTCTGACAGTTGGAAAAGCCTTTCAAAGAGCAGGAGCTTTAACCAAAAAAGAAATCTGCCTTGCCTTGTTATGCTGACAGAACTAACACTTTGCATTTTTTCATATCACTGTGTAATTTAAGGTGCGTATATCCTGGCCTGCAGTCCCGAAGGCTGCACGTTGATGATGATTATTTAATTTGAGGGCACAACTTTAGAGTTGTCTGATTTTACTTTTCTTAAAGAAAAATAATATTTAAAATGGTCTTAATTATAGTACCTAATACTCAGTCGCCTTTAAAACTAATCTATGAGCCTGTACCATACGTTGTTAGCGTTGGGGAGAAGGGGTAGTGAACCATTTTAAATTTTTAAAGCTGAATTCCAGGTATTGTAAATGCAGACGGAGAATACCTTTTATTTAAAAAAATATAATAATAATCTAGTGACAAAGGATAAAGAATATTGGTACTAAACACTTTGATTTTATTTTTTTTTTCTTCCAAGTCTGCTGGCAACGAATCTTCATAACCAGTATCTGCCTCTTGGGCTGTGGTTTTCTGTCCTTCAAATACTGATGCTTAAAAACTGTTACGAACATGTAGTGGGCTGTGACTGTGTCCTGGCTACATGGTAGAAGAGACGCTGCTCGTAAGGTTTTTGGTTTTGAGGGCAAAATTCAACTCTTAATGAAATAAATGCTGATTTCCAGCAGCTCCCTTTCCTTCCCTCTTAAGAAAAGGGGACCAAGGTGGCACTTGCCTCGCAGAGCAGAAGCACAATGGTGCCCGTAGTCATTAACACCCCTGCAAAATCGAGGTGGAAATGGGAAGGAGCACCAAGTCTGAATTCTTAGCAATGGGACATATTTTCCAAAATCTGCGTATGTCTGGAATTCGAGAGCAGGCTGCAATTCTGGTAACTCTCTTAGTGAGGTCTGTGTTACTAACAATACTTAAATTAAATATATTCAAAAAAATTCAACCTGTCCCCTGGTAGAGATGCAGTCACTGCTGAGGTTTTTAACTTTGCTTTGCTGACAGGGGTGTGAGAGACCTTGGTGGCAGCCGAGGTGTAGTGTTAGAGGTGCAGCATGGGAGCTGCTCCCGCTTCCCAGCGCCCTCCTGCCGGGGTGAAGATGGAAGAGCCCTTCCCCAGGAGGTCAGTCCTCAGAGCGGTCAGTGAGCTGCAGATCCAGAGCCAGCCGCCTCCCCAGCTCCCGTTAATCACACACAGGTACTCCCCGTCGCTGTTACCGCGGCACGAGTGACACTCCTCAGTTTAGAGCTTGGTTATAGTTATTTAAAGTCAAGAAAACCAACAGGATTTTTTTAGTACACTAAAGCTTGTCCAAACCCCATGTTTAGGAAGCTGATCCAGGGCACTTAACGGTAGCATAGGGAAGTTTATGGGAAGAATAAACTTTGCTCTAATGCAAAAATAGACAATCAAAAAGTGGGTTTGTATCAATTGCTCTGGTACTGAAACAAAGCAGGGGCAAGATTTTCTTCTCTAAGGTCTTTTTTTTGGGCATGTCCCCCTGCCCTGGTCTGTTTCCGTGGGACCCGAGCCCGGGGACAGGATTCCTGCTGCTCACGCTGCCACCTGCCCAGTGACTAATCGGTTTATGTTGATCCTGGCTTGAGCGGTTACTGCTGAGCAGGACAGAAAGCAGCACGGGTAACCTAGAATAGAGCGACAACTTAAAATCTTAAACTGAAGTTGTGTTAGTGAATATATAATCTGAGATCCCAAAGCTCATACAGGATCAACTTACCATAAACTAGTTCTGAAGTGTTGAATTTTCTTTAGATATCAGAGCAAGAATGGTGTGTTATACATATATTAAAAAGCTAATGCACTTTCCCTTGTATAAAAACAGTGGTTATACATAATCCTTTCTATGGCCATTGGATTTCTTTCCTTCTATGCTGTAAATATGGATTGTATTATGAAACACTATGATATTTGTGGTGCAATACATTTTGGATCAAAACCCCAATCTTGATTTCTTCCTTTTTATAGTTCTGGTTATAGCAATCTAAAACAGAGATATTTTTAAAGCGTGAACCAACGCCCACTTCTGCCCAGGGTAAGAAGGGGGGTGTCAGCCACGTCGTTAAGGCTCCCGTTTCCCCCAGGGAGTGAGGCTGGGAACGAGGAGGTGCTGCCTCCCCAACCCCTCGCTCCCCAGGGGGAGCTGCTGCGGCTGCGCTTCTGGCAGCAGATAGAGACAAAGACTGGCTGGAGCCGGGCTCCCTGAGCAGCAGCTTCGCTCGGAGGGTGCTCGTTTGTGCCAGAGGCAGGCTCCTTCCTGGCGCATGACCCTGCCAGCCAAGGGCCCACGCTGCCGGCACAGCCCCAGGAGGCTGGAGCTACGCATAAATAAGTTAGTAAGTTCTGAAGTACTTTCTTGACTTTCTAGGACGGACAAGAATATAGAAATCAAACCGTGGGTGATTCTGCGTTATATTCTCTGCATCTCAGAAGCCTTGATTGGAACAGCTGTGCCTGGGCTCACTCCCTAGAGCCAGCACAGCTGGATTTGAGGACAAAGTCTGGAAATCGTTGGAGTTTAGAGCATTCCTGCAGAGGTGGCCACTGAGCTTACAACTGGTGTATTTCTGGCCTGCTTTTGAGGAACTGCCAGGCTTATGATTTAGCAAAAAATACATTACTTAACTCTCGTGATCCAAGAACTTTATTGATGCAGCAGGCACTTCACAATGAAACCAACCCCACAGTCCCATTAGTCCTTCGGCCATTCATACAAAACCCTCTTTCTAATAAACGCTTCTCCTGCCCGAAGCCATCAGGATCTTGCATCTGCCCGGGACACAGCACCCTCTTCAATCAGCAGCACACACGGGCTCTCTCATCACCACGCGTCAGTAAAGCAGCATCTGAAAATACCTGTTCTCTTACAGTAATAGGTGGCAGGAGTTGCCTTCTCTCTGCCTGTCAAAGAGGGAGCAGGAGAATGTCTTGGCTCCCAATGTGATAGTCGGAATATGCAGGAATACCTTTATTCTTCCCCCACCTTTAATGTTAAAAGCATTCCAAGAGGAGTTTCCATAGTATGTCAGTAGATTGTGATCTCTAATGGAGATGGACCAGTGTCGTTTCAGCTAATTCTCTCTTCTGAGTCCAAACCTGATCGTTGTCTTGGTTCAAGTAAATAGTCTTTTAAACAGTCTTTCTCGCTGTCAGAACTCTGACTATGGAGCCGAGTCCCCCGACTGCCAACGCCTGTGGGGGTGGGAGAGAGAGAGGTGTCACACAGGGTCACTGCGTTCCACGCAAAAGGCAGCTTCAACAAACAAGCAACTAAGTGTTGAATAACGGAGGAGCATGTGGCTCTTCCCCAAAAACTTACTTTTCACATATTGGCAGCTTGGGCTGTTCCACCTCATTCTAACCCTTTTTAGCTCTCAAATCTTTAAATCGGGTAATCAGTGAAAATTATGTTTGTTTTCTCTAGCACGTGCAGACACTGAAGATGTTTCAAGTTTTTTCACTTTGGTGCTAGGCTCTATCACACAGAGTCAGGTCTCCATGATGAGAAGATGGCGTTGCCTTAAGCTATCACAGTACATACAGAGTATGTTCTGTAAATGTACACCATGACATGAGAACCAAGGGACTGAAGGGCAGACAAAACCCAATACAGTCATCGAGTAACTCAGTCACCGCTACAGCTGAAGGGAAAGTTACATTCTCCACAGCCCAACCATCTTTTGGATCCAGATGAGGACACCACTGTCGCGTGTCGCTGACGGTGCAGAATGTCTTGCCCTGATACCCCTGAATGGGAAAGGAGGAAGGGCAGCGTGTAAACGTTCCCGAGTTACCAGACCTGACACACCCGGGGCTGACAGCCCTTTTCCAGAGGCCAGACCGGTACCACCACTGAGCCACCACAGGTCTCACCGGTACTGCCACAAGCAGATCACAAGCGGGGTTTAAACCCTGCCCGGCCCACGGCAGCCCGGCCTCGCGCCTGTCAGAACACAGAGGAGATGCTTTACATGTGCCTGCACGCCCTGAGCGCCGTCACCCTTCCAGTCAGGGTGCTGTTGTGCAACGTTACGCACTGGGAGCACCCACCCATGGTTACCTGAGAACAGTCTCCAGCGGAAACAACAACAGAAAAAAAAAAAAAGGAAGAAAAAAAATCAAGCAGAAACATGTTCTTTGCTGTCCTGAGGAATCCCTTCCTCCTCCCTTGTCCAGGTTCTGCAAAGCCGGTGACAGCGGTAACGGCAGGAGCCACCCTGCACCGGTTCTGTCTGCGTGTCACAGGAAAAACCTGTACTTTGTGAGAATGACCCCGGCAGCCGGCTGTGCTGCCTCGGCGCCGGCGGTGCCGGGAGCTGCGGCATTCCTGGGGATCGGTTTTCCCAGGAGGAGCAGTGACAGCCAGTGCCACAGCTAAAACCCTGCAGCCGGGGAGGATTTCACTCGGATTCCTGCCCGCAGCGGTGACACCAGCAGCTGCTCCGCGTGTCCCATCCCGCAGAGAGGGAACCTTCAGCCACCGGCTGACGAACATCCCCCGCCCTCTCTGTATCACGACGGGATGTCGGAAACGTGAGAGGCCACTCTGGATGCCAGCGGAATCTTGGTGGAGATCTCAAAAGCCTCTCCTGCGCAAAGCAAAGAGGTTGCTCAACGCTGTCGCTAAGCTGTGACACGTACGCTGCTAACAGCGCCCGGCTGCTGAAAACGGCCGGCCTGGGTCATCTCCAAGGGCTCCTTCCAGCCCCTCTCGTTCTGCGATTCCGAGGCCTGAGCCAGCCTGAGCCTCCCCCCCGGCCCAACGCTCGGCCACGAAGGAGCGCAGCAGCTGCGCGGTTCAACCCCCCGCCGCTCCGCTCCCAGCCCCTCCTCCGCAGCGGGGCCACTGCACTCATCAGACGCAGAAGGTTCAGCGCCTCCTCCAGCAGACGCTGCCCAGCCCCACGTCCCACCTCTCCCCCCGCTGAGGGCAAGGTCTGACACACAGGCAGAGGCTTAACGAGTCCAAGGTCAAAGAGACCGGAGATAGAAGGGAATACCGGGACGAGCCCCCGCCATCGTCTGCTGCTCCCTGGGGGCTCCGTGGAGCGTGGCTGAGCCACGAGAACACCAAACACCCACCTTTTCATGCCACTGAAGTAATATTGCACTGCTGTTCTCTGTCGGCTTTTCAAATCCTTTATAAATGTATTTCATTAACAAGTCGACGCCGTTTCTGTCCAAGGAGTTCACCGCCTGTTCTATTTCACTGCTTTTAAAAGAGGTGAGGACTTTAAGCATGGTTCCCTGGGCCTGCTCCTGCCAAGAGAAGGGACGGAACAAGGTGAGAACGGTCCCGGGACTCCTGTCGGGCTCCGGGGGCCGCGCTGGAGGCTGCCCGGTTTCCGTCACCAGCGGGCGAGCGCTGGTCGCTGCGGGATTCCGGAGCGGGAGGGGGGGCGGGGGGAACACCCGGGGGGCGCCCGTGCAGCGCATCCCGCCCCGCGCCTCGGCGGCCCCGGGGGTCCCGGCCCAGCCGCCCCCCCCCCCCGCCCCGTTACCTTCATGGCCGGGCTCTTGGCGTTCCCCGGGGAGCTCCGGATGGCGGTGTGGAACGCCCGCAGCGCCTCCCCTGTGCGGCGCGGGAGTCAAGGACTCAAACGGCCCCGGCACCGCCGAGCGCCGGCGGAGGAGCCGGTTGTGACCGTACCGACGCCGCCGCCCCCCCGCTGCGGGTCTGGCTACCGGCCGCCGGTCCCGCCCCCCCCGGCCCAAAGGATATCGCCTCAGCAGCGCCTCCACCTCGGGGCCCGCGTCCGGCTCGGCCGCCGCCGCCTCCTCGGGCTCCTCCACGAACCGGTTCTCGTCGTACTGGTCGATGTCGAGGCGGCGGAAGCGGGAGGAGAGCGTGCTCCGCGCCATGCCGGCACCGGCACCGGCACCCAACCGGAACCGGAACCGGAACCCCCGCCCGCCGGAACCGGAACCCGCCCCGCCCGCCCCGGGGCCCCCACCCCACCCCCGCCCCCCCGGCGGGGGGCTCACGGCCGGTACGACTTTATTAAAAACACAACGTATCTGAAAAAAATCAGAACAATCATTTTAATGTACAAATCCAGTCGCTGTAGCAGGTCGGTGTGTTCTGAAACTGCATTTTTAACAAAACAGGGAGAAAAAAAAAAAAAAAAAGGAGGGGGACGGGGGGGAAGAGCCCTTCCGAGCACTTTATTTTCATCCACTTAACACACGGGGGGGGGAAGGTCCGGGGGTCGCGGTGCTCACGACACGGGGCAGGCACGGTCCGTCGCGCGCCAGGAACCCGCTTTGCTGCTGAAATCTCTCCCGTCCTCCCGGAGCCGGAGCCCGGGAGGAGCGAGCCCCGGCTGCCTCCGGGGGCACCACCGGGGACCGGGGACGGCTCGGTCTGAGCCCGGAAACAGGCGAGAACTACATGCAGTAGTATCAATTCCAGGGACGTGTTACAAATACTGTGAAATTAATCTAGGGGAAGGGAGGGAGGGGGAGGGGAAACTTGCTACAGACACCATAATACACAATAAATTTAGATAATTTAAAAATAAAAAAGGCAAGAGGCAGCATTTCAGCAGCAAAGTGCTCAATAAAAAGTATATTGTAAAGGGACAGTCCAGGGCGGGAGGGGGACAGCAGGCGGGGAGGGGGCTCAGAGGAAATACGGGGTGGTTGTTCTAGGAGGAATTACACGTTCTGAATCTGGAACTGCGCGGAAGAGCTTTGGTTCTCTCGTATTTACATCTTTAAAGACCATGATTGACGCGATATTTCCACAGCGGTAGCAGTAATTTGGAGCCGACCATACCGTCACCAATTTCTCATCGAACATGAATTTATAGCCTTCGTGAACCAGCTGGTGCGCTCTGCAGATGAGTTTTAAGTTGTTGATGTGAACAAACTGTGAAGGAAAGAAGGACAATGAGGTTTCTCCGAGCAGCTCTGCCCACCCCAGAGCCCGGCGCTGGCAGAAACGCACCATCAGGGGACACAGAGAAGCTTTTTCACCCGGTACACTGCAAAAAATCCATTTGTTTTTTGAGACCAGAGCAGTGAGAGACACCTGTGCGACAGAGGTGAGGCCTCTGCGCTGCCCGCAAGGCCCACCCCGCCTGACGCACCGCGGAAACGCCAGACACGGCAGGAGATCCTAACCCAGCTCCTCCAGAAGCCTGGGAAGGTCAGCGACCATTAGCCCTGAGAAATCTGCTCACTCTTTTCCAAAGTCACAAAAATTAAGTCAAGAATTGTTAAGAAAAATGGTGCGGTACTTTTTTTTTTTTTCTCCTAAATCCTTAGAAAAGTTTTCTACACAAACCCCAGTGACACTAGTTATTCTCACTGCATTATACTTTTTTAAAGCAAGATCAGTGTTACTGCATCTGGCCACTGTATTTTTGCTCTTAAGCATAATTTATGGCTCGTTTTTTCAAGTTGGCTTGAGCGAACCTTCTCACCACCACGACTGACTCACGGCGGCCTCACAAGGGAAGTTCCTCATCTGGCAGCGCCCTCCACCCGCTCGTCACGGGGGTAAACACCAAACTGAGCTGAACGCTTCGGTTTCTCTCGTACCTGCCACTGGTTGACCTTGCAGAGAACAGCAGCATTACCTCATTCGTCA